>NC_142005.1:478500-638000 GCF_049901715.1 Pseudonaja textilis
TTGCAATTCCCCACCCCCACCCCCAAAACTGAATGTGGGCTATTTTTCTGATGTTTCAACATAATTTTCTGGAAACTGTTTCTAGTTAAGAATCATTTCAAAAACGCAGCCTAATGTGAACAGTCAGATTGGACCCCAATTCCTTATTCTTTAAAGGTAAAGGTTCCCCTCGCACATCCATGCTAGTCGTTTCTGGCTCTAGGGGGCGCTGCTTATCTCCGTTGCAAAGCCGAAGAGCCAGCGCTGTCCGAAGACGTCTCCATGGTCATGTGGCCGGCAGGACTAAACGCCGAAGGCGCATGGAACGCTGTTCCCTTCCCACCCATTTTTCTGCTTTCAAACTGCTGGGTTGGCAGAAGCAGGGACCAGGAACGGAAGCTCACTCCGTTACGCGGCTCTAGGGATTCAAACCGCCGAACTCCAGCTTTGGCTGGAGAATTCTGGGAGTTGAAGTCCACAAGTCTTAAAGCTGCCAAGTTTGGGGACCCCTGTCCTAGGTGAACTGGGTCATAATACAGAGCTCTTCAAGCCAGCGTTTCGGAGTTGTGGGTCATCTGGGAAGGGCGCTGTTGGGCCATGGGAACTGGCGCATAACTGAAGCCACTTACATTATCCGCAAGGATGCGGGTCACCCAGAGGAATTCCCTCCCTTGATAGCCCGTGGCAGGAAATGCCATCAGGAGTGAGAGGTTGGACACTGCATAACAGGCAAGATTTTGTATCTGCAAGGACAAGAAAATCAAAAGAAAATCTTTTTAAAAAATGGGGACGTGAATGTAAGGTTGTTGTTTTTTTCCAAAGAAGCTTCTTAATTTCTCCTTTGGGGCAACATGGATGAAATCTTCAAACTGCGCGCAGAGAAGGCGCTTGGTGTACAGGTAGGAGCCCTAAACTTATGACCAGAATTGAGCCCCAAATTTATGTTGCTAAGTGAGACATTGGTTAAGTGAGTTCTGCCCCATTTTACGACTTTTCTTGCCCCAGTTGTTAAGTAAATCACTGCAGGTGTTTTAAGTTAGTAACACGGTTGTTAAGTGAAATCTGGCTTCCCAGTTGACTTTGTTGGTCAGAAGTTTGCAAAAGGGGATCACATGACCCCCTGGCCCCTATGGCTGTCATAAGTAGGAGTCAGTTGCCAAGCGTCTGACTTTTGATCACGGGATAATGGAGACGCTGCAAACGGTCATAAGTGTGAAAAACAGTCGTAAGCCACTTTTTTCACGGTCGTCGTAACATCGAACCATCACTCAATGACCTGTTGTAAGTTGAGGACTACCTCTAGTCACCATTTTCTCCCAGAGAATTTTCCAATAGATCTGTTAAAAGATTTACTGTTGGTTCCCTAGTAAAGCATGAAACAAAACAAAAGGAAAAAAGGAAAAAGGGATTGGCAGGGAAGAAGGAAAAAGCCAAAAGCAGAGAGAGATTCTTAAAGTTGAACTGTGGCTCTCGCTAAGTTGAGAGAGAAAAAATGAGAGAGAAAAGACAGCAGCAGCAGCAGCGGGTTAAAGGATTAACAGTGTTGGAAGGGACCTTGGAGGTCTTCTAGTCCAAACCCCCCCCCAAGCAGGAGACCCTACACCATTTGAAAGATGGCAGTCCAGTCTCTTCTTGAAAGCCTCCAGTGACGGATTTCCCACAACCTCCGAAGGCAACTTCTGTTCCAGGGGTTGATTGTTCTCCCTGTCAGAAAGTTTCTCCTTATTTCTAGGTTGAATCTCTCCTTGGTCACTTTCCATCCATTATTCCTTCTCTGGCCTTCAGGTGCTTTGGAAAACAGCTTGACCCCCTCCTCCTCTCTGTGGCAGCCCCTCAAATATTAGAAGTTGCTCTCCTGTCTCCCCTGGTCCTTCTCTTCCCTAGACTGACCAGGCCCAGTTCCTGCAACCGTTCATTGTATGTTTTAGGTTCATTGTGTATTTTAAGTCTTTCAACTTTTCTTCTTCCTTTTTGTTCCTGCAGCCGACAGAAAAGGCTGCTTTAGAGCACTCAAAGCCTCACTTGGAGGCAGCATCACAGAGGCGAAATGGGACAACTCACCATAGTCAATTTGCCACGGGACAACTCACTGCAGGACAATCCAACAATTCAACTTAGTTATTTCAAATAACTACATAAATATTTCTCACATTTTGTCGTGCATATTTCCTTCTGTCCCCCCTTTTGGCGTCCTTTCTTTCATGATTCCGTTCCACTATTTCTTCAATATTAGTCTCATCTCCATCCCGCTGCAAGTTGGCCATGATGAATTGGCTGTGGTGAGTTGAAAGGGGGGGCACTAGGGGTGGGCTGCTACCGGTTTGTCCTGGTTTGGGCAAAGCCGTAGCTAGTTTTATGGCTAGTTCGGTGAACCGGTAAATCCCACCCCTGGCTGGCCCCGCCCACCCCTCCACACCCCTCTCAGGAGTCTCCACGCGGCCTGTTTCGATGCCAGGTAAGTGTAGAGCCTGCATGGGGCAGTACCGGTTCTGTGGGCGTGGCTTGGTGGGCGTGGCAGGGAAAGGTTACTGCAAAATCCCCATTCCTTCCCCAAACCAACAAACCTGCTTTCCAGCTCCGTCCTCCTGTGAAGGGCAACCAAAGAAGACCCAGCCATCAGCTGGGACTCGGGAGGTGGAGAATAGATGAGGGTGGGGACAGTCAGAGGCGCGATTGGCCGGTTCTCCAAACTACTCAACATTTCTGCTACCGGTTCTCCAGAACCAGTCAGAAACTGCTGCGCTCCAGACGGCGCTTGTGGGAGCCCATTTTTGCTCTCCTGGAGGCTCGTGGAAAGCCTCCGGAGCTCAGGGAGGGCGAAAACACGCCCCCCACACACACACTATGGTACAGGAGGCCGACTAGGCCACGCCATCATGGCAACGCCCACCCAGCAACCGGGCAGAGAACCGGTTGCTGATATTTTTGAAGTCCACTCCTGGCCGGCACCTGTGTCCAAGGCTGCAGTGCTGTATCCTGCACACACACCCCTCCCCCTCCCCCTCCCCACCCTGCCGGAAGCGCTGAACCAAAGCTGGCCATTCCTCCCAGGGTCTTGCTCCTTCTTTTCCACATCTTTACTTTGATGGTTGTCCGAAACTCTGGGCTCATGTCAGTCGGGAAGGTCCCCACAGGATGCACTTCATAACGGTTCAGGGTAGACTCACTAAAACAAAACAAAAAAACAGAAGGGCCTAAATCGGAGACATCCTTTGAGTTGGAAGTTCAGAATGCAGTCCTCCACTTATGATCACAACCGAGCCTAAAATTCATGTGGTAAGTGAGACATTTGTTAAATGAGTTTTGTTCCATTTGACGGCCTTTCTTGCCCACAGGTGTTAAGTGGATCCCTGCCGTTGTTAACTTAGTCATATGGTTGTTAAGTGAATCTTCCCCAGTGGCTTTGCTTGTCATAAGGTCACAAAAAGGGATCCCATGAGCCCAGAGCACTGCGGCCATCATGAATATGAGTCAGTTGCTCTATTTATAACAATCAATTCCAGCATTTTAAATAATGCCTTTTTCATGCCAAATCATGACCAATCATCAGTTCCAATTAAATGCTCTCTTTTTTTCCAAAAATTTTCCCCAATTTATATACGTTCCGTTTTAATTTTCTCTTTTTTCCAAAGAATAACTTCCTTGCGTTTCCCAGTTTTCTCCTATATTCTAATTGCAGCTAGCCCAGTTCTTTACAAGAATTCTTTTCTGCTTATTTACCTTAAGGTTCGATAGATTGTCACTCAGTCCACACATCATTCACTGCTACTGCACTCCAGCACAGTCTTAGTTTCCTGGACTGCCTCCCGTCTTCCTGGTAGTCATTTTGGGCTACCGCTTGTCTTTGGAGGGGGTTTTCCTTGCCAGGGAGGGGAGATGCAGCTCCCCTCAACCTGACAGGTGGTCCCCTTTATTCACCATCCCTACAAGGTGGTTCCAGTCCCAATTGGGACCCTCCAACAAGAGAGCAGGGAGTGAAACCGCGGACAATTGACGGAAGCACAACCGGAAGTTTGAATTTTGATCACACTGCCATGAGGATGCTACAACTGTCATAAATGTCAAAAACAGTCATGTCGCTTTTTTAGCGCCATTATAACATCAAACAATCACTAAATGAACTGTTACGATTTGAGGACTGTCTATAGTCCATTTTAGTGGTAGACACCTTCCCCCGCCCACAAATCAATTCTAAAGTTTCTAAACTATTATTTTAATTGTTTGTTATAAACCATCCAAGAAACCATCCTACAAACACAACAAATAATGAGTCAGGCTGGTAAGAAATGCAGCCATTTGTCTTCAGGCCTGACTTGCTTGGGATGTCTTTCCATCCAGAACTGCAGAAAAAAACAATTACTACCAACCTGCCTTCCATTGAGGACCTGTGTACTGCACGAGTCAAAAAGACGACTGTGGAAATATTTGTAGACCCCTCACATCCTGGACATAAACTGTTTCAAATCTTACCCTCAAAATGACGCTATAGAGCATTGCACACCAGAACAGCTAGACACAAGGACAGTTTTTCCCCGAATGCCATCACTCTGCTAAACAACTAACTCCCACAACACTGTCAAATTACTTAGTAAATATTACTATTATTCGTCTCATCCTTCCTATTACCTATCTCTTCCCACTTATGACTATAACCCTGTTGCTTGTATCTTTACAGTTTATATTGTTTTATTTGTTCCCTAGCATGATTTGATTGGTTATTTGTAGCCTATATCACTAAGTGTTGTATCTTATGATTCTTGTTGAATATATTTTATTTTTCCCTTTATGTATACTGAGAGCATATGCACCAAAGACAAATTCCTTGTGTGTCCAATCACACTTGGCCAATATAAAATCCTATCCTGTCCTGTCCTGTCCTGTCCTGTCCTGTCCTGTCCTGCTCTACTCTATTCGTCCGCAGGTCTGACTTGCTTGGGATCTTTCCATCCCTAACGGGGGGGGGGCACAGACAACACACACACACACACACACACACACACAGAGACTCACCTGGTCAGGAAGAGGTCAGGCTCGTAAGAGACAAAGGCGGTGGGCTGGGCCGTGTTGTCTGCCATTGTCTGATTCAACTCATTGCTGTCACTGCACGGAAGAAAGGCAGACAAAGGGTTTTAATGGGTTGGTGAAAGCCCTTCTCAAGGCATGACAAACTAACCCGGGCTTTTCACGGTGAAAAGGCTCAAATGTTGAATTCCAGGGATGGGTAATCCTCATCTCACGACCACAATTTGGGCCCAACATTTACGTCGCTAAGCAAGAAATTTGTTAGGTGAGCTTTGCCCCATTTTATGACTTTTCATGCCACCTTTGTTTGAGTCACTGAAGTTGTTAACTTAGTGACAGGGTCGTTAAGTGAATCTGGCTTCCCCATTGACTTTGCTTGTCAGAAGGTCACAAAAGGGGATCACGTGACCCTGGGACTCTGAGACTGTTGTAAATATGAGTCATTTGCCAAGCGTCTGAATTTTGGTCAGGTGACCATGGGAATGTTGCAACGGTCATAAGTGTGAAAAACAGTCCTGTCTCTTTTTTCAGTGCCTTTGTAACTTTGATCAGTCACTAAATGAACTGTTGTAAGCTGAGGGCTATACCTGTGTTTCCCCTTTTGGACTAATTCATTTTATTCTTCCCAACATTTTGCCATCAAGTGCAAATAGGCTTCTATAATCCCCCAGCCTCAGTTCTCACCTGCTGGCTGTAAGCTTCACCTGCACTTTGTTCAGAAGAGAGGAGCAGCTGAATTCGAACTCAAGGGCAAAGGCCACCTGCGAAGGAAAGTGACAGAAAAGGAATAACAGAATAACAGAGTTGGAAGGGTCTTTGGAGGTCTTCTAGTCCAACCCCCTGCTCAAGAAGGAGCATGCTCATCTGTTGGCCTTGGCACTTGTGGCGTTCACTTGATCGGATCAGTCAGGTTACTGACCCCACTTACAAAGATCATGACCCACAACCCTAATGAGCGCTCTCCATTATGGATGTGGGCCAAGGACTACCGGTAATTAATACAATGGTAAGTAATACAATTGAGTGAGTCCAGAGCTATTTCATGAGAAGAGCAGGAGTGGGATTCTACTGGTTCGGGCGAACCGGATGTTAAAGTTACAGCTGGTCAGCAAGCCAGTATTTCAACCAACAACCTGGCCCCACCCCTCCTGCCCCTCCCAGGAGTTCCCACATAGCCCATTTACTGCCCGGTGGCTCTGGGAGGGGGGAAAGGGGGCCTTCTGGAAGTCCGGAAATGGGCCTGCTTCTGCCTTCCAGTGGGTCTCCAGTGGCCGGGGGAGGCTGTTTTCGCCCTCCCAGAGGCCCGGGGGAGACCTCTGGACCTTTGGGAAGGTGAAACGGCCTCCCCCAGGCTCTGGAGGCCCACCGGAGGCCAGAAGCAGGATGTTCCAGTAGACCCCGCCTATCCTTGACCATGCCCACCCAGCAACCGGGCAGTGAACCGGTTGCTGGGATTTTTGAGTCCCGCTCCTGGAGAAGAGTCCTCCACCCCTCTGCTTGCAGGAGAATACTTTATGCCACCAGGCTTGAAATTTTGGACCTAGACAACTTAGAACTACACCGCCTACGGTCCGATCTAAGCATAGTACACAAAATTGTCTGGTACAACATCCTACCTGTCAATGACTACTTCAACCTCAACCACAATAATACACGGGCAAACAACAGATACAAACTTAAGGTAAACATCTTCAAACTCGATGGCAGAAAATACGACTTCAGCAACAGAGTGGTCAATGCCTGGAACTCACTTCCTGACACTGTTGTTACGTCCTCAAACACCCCAAAAAACTTTTAACCTTAGACTGTCTACTGTGGACCTCGCTCCACGCCTAAGAGGTCTGTAAAGGGGGGTGTGTGCATAAGCGCACCAGCGTGCCTACCGTCCCTCTCCTACGGTTCCCATTTATTCGTACTTATTTATCATGTTTATACTTATACCTGTTCATACTTATATATTATGTTCACACTTATACTTGTTTTCTCATACATGCTTGGCAAACTAAAATAAAACAAACAAACAAACATAAGTGGCCATTGTCTACCGAAATCCATTTAGGGCATCGTGTGATTCTTTAAAACGGACATGCATGCCTTTTTATCCCTAAACTGAGAGGCCTTCAACCAACCTATTATCTATTTATACTTATACCTTATACCTATTATCTTGTAAGCAATTGGCACACCAAATAAATAAACAAATAAACGAACAAACCTCACCAGATTCTCTAGCGCATGTGTCCCCAGTCCCAGGGCTTTAGCCATTTGGAACCGGGCCGCCCCGGCAGCTTGAGTTGTGTGAGTGGTGGGCTGGCATGCGCATGAGAGAGAAGGCAGGCTGCTGCTTCCACCATCTGGTTCTCCCCTCTTCCCCCCACAGGGCCACCAAGCTGTAAAGGTTGACCTCCGCTCCAGCAAATCTCTCTTTACTCACCTTCACCGAGGACCGGAAGACGGGATAATCCACGCTGCACACGCGGGCCTGAGCGGAAGAAACCGAGCACTCCATTTTCACGGGGTTCTCCCCCTGTGGGAGAAAGAAGAGCTAGAATAAACTGAACTGAGCATCGGGGGAGGTTTGGGGCAGTGTTTCTTTTCATTGGTTTTGTCTCATTATTTTATAATGAGCCATGGTGGCACAGTGGTCAGAATGCAGTACTGCAGGCTAATTCTGCCGACTGCCAGCAGTTCGATTATCATCGCTGATTAAACCTTACAATTGAGAAGAAACTCTGGAGCTTCAGGATTAACCTGTTAGTAAAACCAGGAGGATTATGGCTTAGGCATCAAATAAGAGAGCTTTAAGAAGAATCTCAGGAGTTGGCAGCAATTTTCCGGGATCCTCTAGTCACTGAGGCATTAGGCTGGCTTGACTTTGGACTGCTTGCTCTCAGCCCAGCCTACCTCACAAGGCTGTTGTGGAATAAAATTATGGGAGATCCCAGTGCATGTCATCTCAGGCTCTCTGAGGAAAGACCTTCTACCTTCCACGGCCAGTAAAATGAGGACCCAGATTATTGGGGGCAAGATGTTGACTGTGTATATGACTTAGAGAGGGCTGTAAAGCACTATGAAGCTGTATATAAGTCGAAGTGGTATTGCTACTTATTTCTAATTTCCATGTTCCTGAAAATATAATCCCAACCCAACTATCTGTAACTAGGTTCACACACCGTTGTTTAACCATGAAAGAAATACAACTTGCAGGGGCAACCCTGTAATGTAGATTCCAAGTCAAAGTTTGCCAATCGCAGGGCCAAGCCTGTTTCCAAAGTTCAACCGAAATCTTGCTTCTAAGTCATGTAATGCTCAAGGAATGTTTAAAAGAAAGTTGGGATTTAATTGTTGAACGAACTAAATAGACTTGCTGGGACTTCAGTTATTCGAGGCAACCTCTTTTTGTATATGTAAGTAACCAAAGTCATTACTTTCCTCCAATTTTGAAGCACTTCCAGCCTCTTTAGAAATTAGAGTGGAAATTAGAGTGGGCTCCTTTGGCCGGCCATCCCATTGCCAACCCTGCTTGGGTTAGGGGCACCATACCTTGAGCCCAAGGCTGGAGAAGTGGAGACTTCTGGAAAACCAGATCTGGAGGGTGGTGTTGTAGGCATTTTCTTTCCTGTTCTCCAGAAGGACGTCAACCACCATTTTCCTCTTCCCTTTACGGATGACATGAGGCTTCTGCCTGGAAGGAGGAAAATTGATGACAACCCTGTGACTTGCAGGAAGAGAACGAGGGTCCCAGCTTTGGCTTACAGAGGGCGGTTAAATATTCACTAGTCTCTACTCTAGCTCAGCGGTCCCCAACCTTTGCGGCTTTAGTGGCTTGGCTGTGGGGTGGGGAAACTGGGCCGCAGGGGCGGTGGGCTACATGCACATTCAGTCTGTCAACTCATAAAACATTCCTATGCCTGTTTTAGTAGTTGCCATTTAAAAAGTGGGGGAAGGAAATCTGGAGGAGCAGTGCAGCAGTTTGGAAGCGAAAGTACATTCCAACTCTTCTCTTTAAAAGATTGTAACTAAACTACCAGAGCTTTTGCCCTGAATATATTTAATTGGAGAACGTGAAGGATGACACCCAGCCTGTGAACGTGCTCAACTTGGGAATATGATTTATGATACACCCAGGAGGAAGGGGGAAAACAGGGTCACAGGGGACTGTAAATTATGTCTGCCAGAGTTGGTTGCATACAAGGCAGTGCCAGTATGTCGCCTCTAATGAATCCTTTGGAGTTTTTTGAAGTTTGGCTTGAGAATCATGATTTAATTAGAGCGATTGCTGGAATCCTGACACAATTTTTGCACGAGTAGTGGTCCAGTGCGCATGCATGCAGCTTGATTTGCGTGAGCAATGGGACGGCTGCAAATGCAGAGTGTCCACCAGCCCACTACTCATACAAGTTGAGCCGCGCGCGCTCCAGCCAGCTCTCGCGCTGCCCAACTCCGAATAGGCCAGGGCTGCAGCCTGGGGGGTTGAGGACCCCTGCTCTAGTACTTCTCTCAATCTTTAAGATTAACATGATGTGAGAAAGTTCTACATCTGATCACGGACAACCAACCGACAGCTTAAATTCTGCAGAATTTTATGTACTTCCAAGAAGTGTTATTGAACACAACTCGCCATTAATATTCCAGTTGGGTTTTAGTTGGTGTTTTCTAAATTGTGCCTGGTTATTGGAATCCTAGAGCCACTTAAGACACCAAGATAAGCGCCCATTATTATTTTTTTAAATCCCCATTAACTGCCTAACTTGCAAGATATTTTGGATCAGATGATCCTTACCTGGATCCACTGATATCCATCTCAGCTTGTAGCACCAGATCTGTTACACACTCATCGTCCTCACCACAGTCTTTGAAAAAGGGGATCTGGAAAACAGGCAGCTGATTGGTTCTGTACAGTTTTTGCTTCCTCCCCCCTTCTTAAAGATAAGTTTCCGATTGTCTGAGATCTGAGAAATGTCTGAATAGGAGTGGCTCAAGCTAGGAGTGATGCATGCACATTTTTCCTTAATCTTCATCCTTCTTTACTAACAAAACTGGGCTAACCTAGGTAAGCATGAATAATGGCTTGCAAATGCAATTCAAAGTATGTTGAAATTATTGCTTAAGTATTGAACTATAAAGATTACGCAATCCATTTTTCTTTAATTCAAACCTTCGGTATAGAGAAAAGTATGTCATCTTGAAATATCTATGAGCCATAGTGGCATGGTGGTTAGAATGCTGAATTGCACGCATACTCTGCCCACAGTCAGGAGTTTGATCCTGACCAGCTCAAGGTTAACTCAGCCTTGCCTCCTTTCGAGGTGGATAAAATGAGGAGCCAGATTGTTGGGGGCAGGCAGCTGACTCTGTAAACTGCTTAGAGGGGGCTGTAGGGGACTATGAAGTGGTATATAAGTCTAAGTGCTATTGCTATTTTCCTTCCTTCCTTCCTTCCTTCCTTCCTTCCTTCCTTCCTTCCTTCCTTCCTTCCTTCCTTCCTTCCTTCCTTCCTTCCTTCCTTCTTGTTAGAATGCAGAATTGCAAGCAAACTCTGCCCACAGTCAGGAGTTTGATCCTAATCGACTCGAGATTGACTCAGCCATCCGTTCTTCCTAGGTCAATTAAATGAGGACCCAGATTGTTGGGGACAAGAGGTTGACTCTGTAAACCTCTTAGAGAGGGCTGGAGAGCACTGTGAAACTGTATATAAGTCTAAGGGCTATTGCTATTGCCCTTCCTTCCTTCCTTCCTTCCTTCCTTCCTTCCTTCCTTCCTTCCTTCCTTCCTTCCTTCCTTCCTTCCTTCCTTCCTTCCTTCCTTCCTTCTCTGTAAACCGCTTAGAGAGGTCTGTAAAGCACTATGAAGTGGTATATACGTCTAAGTGCTATTGCTATCTAAGAAGGGAAAATCCAGTTTACCTTCTGGCTTTGAAGCTTTCGTATTCGTATGCCCCGTGCATTGGATTCAAAGACTCTATTATCCTGTTTTCAAACCTCAAGGTTTCCTACTAAATCTGCTCACAAGACTGGATTTATTCCAACAGCTCATGTGTTGGGAAAATAATTGTGAGCAGTTGAGGTCTTTAGCCTAGTGTTCTCAAACTTGGTAACTTTAAAATGTATGCAATTCTGAGACAGTTCAAATTCTGTGGATAGGAGTCAAAGCACTAGCACAGGCAGTCCTCAACTTACAACCATAATAGAGCCCAACATTTCTGTTGATAGGCGAGACATTTGTGGAGTGAGTTTTGCCCCGTTTTACGACCGTTCTTGCCAAATAAATGCGTCACTGCAGTTGTTAAGTTAGTAACCTGGCTCTTAAGTGAATCTGCTTTGCCCATTGACTTTGCTTGTCAGAAGGTCACAAAAGGGGATCGCATGACCCCGGTCATAAATATGAACCTGTTACCAAGCGCCTGAATTTTGATCACATGGCCGTGGGAGATGCTGCGGTGGTCAGAAGTGTGAACAATGGTCCTTTTTTCAGTGCCATCATAAATCTGAATGGTCACTGAACAAACTTGTAAGTTGAGGACTTCCCGTCTAAGACTCACAGGTAGCTGTATTGTTTTTTTTAATTACCAATAACCAAACTGCTTCCCATTTGCCTTTCTTTTACCACCTCCTGAATGGGCAGTTTATGTCATGCCTCCATGTGTGTGTGAATAGCACACGGCTAGTTCCACTTACTAGTTTTTTAACAGTGGTGGGCAGCTTCTCATCCAGTACAGGCCTGGGTGGCTCAGTTTCACTCAGTGCAAACTTCATGGTGATGGTGACCGGCCGGAGGTAATCTGAGGTGTCCTGCAGGGAAGAAAAAAAACCTGAGACTTTTTGGAAAACTAACACTGGCCCTGAAATTCCTAGGATGCTTCCTTCCCCTTCAAGATGGATGGAAATGTACTTCAGTTTTTTCTCTGGAAAGTGTGTGATGACCCAGGGTGGGATACAAAACGAACACAGTCACAGAAAACAGGGGAAGCCCCTTTTATTCCTTCACTTTGCTTCCAAGCTCCGAATATTCTTGATGGAAGACAAAAAACTCCCACACAAACAGTTACAAGAAGGAGGGAAAAAGCAACACAAACCAGGCAAGATAAGGGCTTGAAGACGTCCACAGATAACAGAACACACACTGGGAAGGACGTCAAACTCAGAGAGGAACCATAAACTAGAGATATTTCCATGCTTTGTTTCCAGTGTTCGCCCATACGCAGGTCCATTATTCCTCTTATTCAGTTGTCTCAGCTGCAGCCCATGAAGAAGATCAAGGCCCTCTCCTT
Organism: Pseudonaja textilis; assembly: GCF_049901715.1. NCBI lineage: Eukaryota > Metazoa > Chordata > Lepidosauria > Squamata > Elapidae > Pseudonaja > Pseudonaja textilis. Next base: position 490,772 of record NC_142005.1, read on the forward strand.
CCGAGTAGACCACGTCTCTCCCTTATCCTCTCCTCCCTGCATGCCCTAGAATGGAGAGGGGATGGGCCTGGTTCTTCCTCTGACTGCCCAGCCGGCCTCCGCACAACCTCCGGAGCCCACTTCCACTCCCTGTCGGCTGTTCCTCCTCTCCCTCAGAGTCAGTCTCCATCAGGGGCATGACAAAGTGTTTTCCAAGCATGATGGTGTGAGTGATTTTTCTCATGCTCATTCCATCATTCTGGACCAGTGTGTCAGCAGCTTTAAGATATGTGGACCTCAGCTCCTTGGATTCAGCTTTCAGATGTATAGACTGCTTCTGGGAGTTCATAAATCTTAAAGTTGCCAAGAGAATTGGACTAAAATGACGCATAAGTTTGCAATAGTGGTTTGCAATAGTGGCAAATATCCGTAGCTCGGGTGTAGGATGAGGGTGGAAATTCATTCTCTGAGCTTGTGTTTTGGTTTCCAAATGTTTCATTACCAGGCTAGTTAACACCTTCAGCGGAATTTAGGGGATGTCAGTGTTGGTGTTCTTCTACTTCATGTGGTCAGTAGGTCTTGTGATGGGAGGGTCACATCAGGTGATGGTCAGGTGAGGTGAGGGTCTTGTGACAGATCTTGTGATGAGGCAGATGTGAGTCGCATCAAGTGAGGGTCATTGGGAGGTGAAGAGCTGGTTTTGGGAGTGTTGCTTGGGTTGTGTCAACTCATAAAATATGTCTATAGTCTTTGTAGAGTTGCCAACAGAAAGGGAGGGGGCAAAGGGGTTTGAAAGAGCAATGCGGCAGCTTGGAAATCAAAAATGCATTCCATACATAGTTTTTCAAGGATAGTAACTAGTAACATAGTTGAGAGTTGGGGCCTTCTCTGTGGTTGGCTTAAATTCTGAGGTCATAGGCTGCTGATAAGTCAATGTGCCTGCTGGTCAAATTGATTGCGGAATGCCAGTCTTCAATGAACTTATGTGTGTGGCAGATGGTAGTGTGGCTGTATTGTATTGCTCCAATCGAATCGGTGTTGTTCGGTATCAGTGTGGGTAGAGAAACGTTTGGAAATCAACCCACAAGCTTGGAGAAAGAACCACCACTCTCATGACCTATAAGTTCTTTCCAATTATATGTTTCTGCTCTGGTTCGCTGGCAGTAAGTGCGGACGGCTAAGGTCTCGGAGAGCGAGGACTCGGATGAAGGACCTGTGTGTGATGCAGGGATGGGGCCAGGACCATCAGGGAGAGGAATGCTGCCTTTGGAGATTGTGGAGGCTGGCTGCAGTGCTGAAGAGGTCCCCGAGGAGCCTGTGCCCAGTGTTCGTGCACACAGGGCTGCTCAAAGGAAAGAGCAGCTGCAGTAGCACAGGTGACTCGGGAATAAGACTGCATGGTAATGGCCGCTCCCTTAAGAGATAAAAGCCAGCTGAGAAACCGGAGTTCTTTGCAGGAAGCAAAGAAGTTCTTGCATTCAAGCCTTGTGGACATTCGGAATATCTTGGTTGGTGTTTGGAGACTCTTTGTGTTTGAAATATTTCTTAGTAACATTATCTAGTGTTCTTGACAGCCTTGTACCACCTTGGCAAGGCTTGTTCTTATCAGAGACAATTAGTTTGAAACAGCCTTTTAGCCATGAAGGAATGGAATTCGTAAAGAATCATTAAAAGGTTTGGCGGTTACCTCTGTTTCGTGTTTGTTTCCTTGGAACAAGGTTTGGGTTAGAACAGTTTCTTCCGCTAAGGAAGAAATTCTTTTCATTCGAAAGAAAGCAATCAGAAGCCAGATGGATACAGCAGGCGCATGCTATGTTCACAGCCCCTCTTTAGCCAACCAACCAGACAGTTTGAATCAGTTAGGTCCCAAGGGTCAGAGATTGAACCCCTGCCACACTCACAATGATGTGGAAGCGAGCTGTTGAGCACGCCGTCCTGCCCACGGTGGCCCGAGTCCTCTTCTGAAGCAGCTTTTGAGAGCTGCTATCGAAGACGGCTCTTGTGCCAAACTTCCTGTCGTCCAGAGAGATGTTGTATTTTATACCTAGGATCAAGTGATAAGAGAGAGGAGAGTTTCTTTAGGTTGGATGGGTCCCGGTGGGCCAGACGTAGCCGCTGAAGTCCTTTTGCAGCCCGTCCAGAAATTGCACAATCGAAACACTGCTTTAAAAAACAGATTTTTTTTTTCCTGCCATTCCTCTCCATCACTCCCTTGGCCAGGTGCCCCAAAGCTGCCCCACCTTGGTTCCAGTGGTTTAACCGAGGTAGACAGTAAGAGAGACTTCTGATGTGGGAGACACTTACTCAAGTGGCTGTCCCGGGGGCCCAGAGAGCGTGAAGACACATTAAAACAGAAGTTGGCCGTCATGCAGAGAGATTCCTTCCCATTTCTCTGGCAGTTTTTCTGGATGACATTGATGGAAGGAGGGTTGACTGAGATGGATGCATTGATCTGCACAATTCTCCTGGATCTGATTCATTGCCAACAAATATAATTTGTTAATTACATGAGGCATTCAGTATATAGTCCCTTTATCATAGCTTTCTGGTATCATACCTAACAAAAATATTTCTGGCTTTAAATCTGCATGCTGCTTAATCAAGCTTTTCCAACCACAGGTGTATTTTTGCTCACTATTTTCTTGCCTTCATACATGTCCACCACATATGATAGTAGGTACCTGGCATCTGCTTACACTTCCAACTTTTGGCGGACATATTTTTAAGCATCTTTGCTAGTCTTGCTGGTGGCAGATGCTACCTATAAAACATTTTGTCTAGGTTTTCCTTATTGTGGTAGTAGCCATTGTCAGTTTGTAATTTCTTTCCCAACGTTTTTGCCATTTATCTAATTCTATAGCATTGCCAAAGTTTTTTGCCCATAATATCATTGTTTCTTTTACTTGTTCATCTTCCATTTTAAAACTTAGTAGGAAGCTACATAGTTTCCTTATCAATTTTTCATCTGTCCCTAATAGTATATTTCAATATTTTATTTCTCTAGTTTTACACTGCAGGAAAAGCACATATAAATGTGACAAAATGTGAGTTGGTTGTCAAGCATCCAAATGTAAATCACTTGACCATGGAGATGCTGCACAGGTCATAAGTTTAAAAAATGGTCATAAGTCACTTTTTTCATTGCTGTTGTAATTTTAAACAGTCACTAAACAAACTGTCGTAAGTTGAGGATTACCTGTATTTTAATTTTTGTGATCCTCATTTCATTTTGTCTCTTTTTTGGCATCCCTTTTTTAATGATTCTATTCCACCATTTGTTCGGTATCAGGGTAACCCTTGTTCCATGGCAATTCTGCCAGGCGCCAGCATTCCCCGCTCTGAATGGGGGTCCACCTTCCCTGGTCCTCCTTCCAGCCCCTCACCTTAAGACCACTGCAGCATCCTGAGCCCCCACAGCCAGATCCACCAGGCCGTCCCCATCCATGTCGATCTGCCCATCCAAGCTGCGGCCGAAATAGCGAAGGCCCAAGCGAAGTGCTGCGGATTCGATGCGCTGCCAGGGAAGAAAGCAACCATTTTGGGGGAACAGACTTAGCCACTCGTGGCTGCCTTTTTTTTAGCCTGCATTTCCAAAACTGAGGACTTTGGGGGTCCTAGGCAGCCTCCCACCCCCCCGGGTATGTTTAGAGACATAATATCAACCATCCCATTGGCATATGCATCAAAAGAAACTCCTGGGACATTATTTAAATTTATTTATTTGTTTGTTCATTTACAGACCCCTCACATCCCGGACATAAACTGTTTAAACTCCTTCCCTCAAAACGATGCTATAGAGCCCTGCACACCAGAACAACTAGACACAAGGGGAGTTTTTTCCCAAACGCCATCACTCTGCTAAACAACTAATTCCCTCAACACTGCCCAACTATTTACAAAGTCTGCACTACTATTACTATTAATCTTCTCATCACCCCTTATCATCCATCCCCTCCCACTTGTGATTGTAGGACTGTAACTTTGTCACTTGTATCCTTACGATTTATATTGACTGGTTTCCAGTATGATTTGATTGCTGATTGTCCCCTATGACTATCATTTATTGTTGTACGTTATGATTCTTGATTCTTAACTAATGTATCTTTTCTTTTATGTATACTGAGAGTATTTACACCAAGGCAAATTCCTTGTGTGTCCAATCACACTTGGCCAATAAAGAATTCTATTCTAAAGTATTCTATTCTATTGTTTTGTTTGTTTGTCAAGCATGTATGAGAAAACAAGTATAAGTATGAACATAACATATCAACATTTAAGCATACAGGTATGAGTATATACATGAGTAAGAAGAAATGGATAAATGGGGACCGTAGGAGGCACGCTGGTGTGCTTATGCACGCCCCTTACAGACCTCTTAGGAATGGAGTGAGGAGGTCCATGTTACCGAGCGTCTGGATTTTGATCATGTGACCATGGGGATGCTGCAAAGTTTGTAACTGTGAAAATCGGTCATCAGTCACATTTTTCAGTGCCATTGTAACTTTGAATGGCCACAAAACGAACTGTTGTAAGTGGAGGACTACCTATACTATATAAAGCTGTGATGGCAAACCTATGGCATGCATGCCACAGGTGGCATATAGAGTCATTGGTATGGGCATACGAGCCCCAGCCAAGCTTACCTGCACTGCACATGTGCATGCCTCCCAGCTGATTTTCGGCCTGTTTGAGGCCTTTTTTGGCCTCCCAGAGGCTTGAAGGGAGCCTCTGCAGCCTTCGGAGGCCAAAAAACAGGCCTGTTTTGTCACTTCTGGTTTTCCAGAAATTCCGGAAGTGACGAAACGACCCCATTTTTCAGCCTCCAAAGGCTGCAGAAACTTTCCTCGAGCCTCTGAGAAGCCGAAAAAGACCTTAAACGGGCCAAAAATCAGCTGGGAGCCATGCACATGCGCAGTGCAGGTAAGGGGACGTTGGAAGATTGCACGCGCATGCGCAGGGGGTGTGCCCCCCCCCCCCGTATACATTGCCTTCTGGGTGCTGGCACCACTGGTATAGAGCTATGGGAAGTGAATTCACTCAGTTCAACCAGGCTTTTGTAGCTCCATGGCACTGAATTAAAAATCATATTAAAGGAAAAGTAGAAGTGGAAAGTGGGCAATGCTGGCGCTCACTCACCTGTTTGAAGCGGGGTAATACAGTTGTCCGGTAGCCGTGGTACAAGTAGACTGCCCCCTGGTGGTTGTCTTCCAAGGGGGCACCCACAACTACATCATTAAAGCCGTCGTGATTAAGATCCGGAACAGCCAGCATGACGTAGCCAAAGCGGGCATCCTGAGGTCTGGGGTCAGGAAAGAGGGTCCCATTGAAAGTCAGGAGTGACTTCAAAAGAGAAGGAGGGAGGGAAAGAGAGAGAGACGCTTATTAAAAGCAAAGACATTCCTTTCGTAATGTCTGCATCCACTCACATCAGGAAAAGAATTGTTCTTGCATTGCCAGACAGATGTTGAGATTGGTTGGAATAACAGAGTTGGAAGGGACCTTGTAGGTTATCTAGTCCAACCCCCTGCCCAAGCAGGGGACCCTACACCGTTGTGGGTGCACAGCCACAAAATGGGGGGGGGGGAGGAATCTCACTTTGTGCAGTATTTTCTCCATATGTTTTATTTTTTACTTATTTTAAAATTTTATATGGCCACCCAACTCACTCCGGGTGTCTGGAGATTCTCAATCATCCAGGTCAGGGTTGTCCCAAAGGTGCTTTTTTTTCAAGAGGCAACTGGACTTTCTGGTTTTTCTTTGAAGAGGTTTCGCTTCTCATCCCAGAAGCTTCTTCAGCTCTGACTTCAGCTCTGACTCTCCCCGCCATCCAGTCAAAGCTGAAGAAGCTTCTGGGATGAGAAGCGAAACATTTTCAAAGAACAGATTTAACAGATAATCAGAGTTGGAAGGGACCTTGTAGGTCATCTAGTCCAACCCCCCACCCAAGCAGGAGACCCTGCACCATTTCTGACAGGTGGCAATCCAGTCTCTTCTTGAAAGCCTCCAGTGATGAAGCTCCCACAACTTCTGAAGGCAACTTCTGTTCCATTAGTTGATTGCTCTCACGGTCAGAAAATTTCTCCTTATTTCCAGGTTGTTCAGTTTCTCCTTGTTCAGTTTCCATCCGTTGTTCCTTGTGTGGCCTTCAGGTGCCTTGGAGAATACCTTGACCCCCTCCTCCTCTCTGGGGCAGCCCCTCAAATATTAGAAGGTTGCTCTCCTGCCTCCCCTGGTCCTTCTCTTCCCTGGACTAACCAGGCCCAGTTCCTGCAACCATTCATCATATATTTGAGCCTCCAGTCCCCTCATCATACTGGTTGCTCTTCTCTGTACTCTTTCTAGAGTCTCAACATCTTTTTTTATAATGTGTTGAACAAAACTGGATGCAGTACTCTAGGTGTGGCCTTACTAAGGCTTTACAGAGTGGTATTAGTACCTCCCTTGATCTTGATTGTATCCCTCTGTGAATGCAGTTTAGGACTGCATTGGCTTTTTTGGTTGCTGCTGCACATCGCTGGCTCCTATTTAGCTGGTTGTCTGCTAACTAGAAAAACCAGAAAGCCTAGTTGCCTCTTGAAAAAAGCACCTTAGAGTGACTCGGGGTGTCTTACAGAAATAAAAACTCAACACGAACTCCGATAGAGCCCTCAGCAGCACTCACCTGCCCAACCCTGTAAAGGTAAACACGCCCGATCTCTTTGTTCTGCGGGCCCAGGTACATGGGGGCCGCCACCAGCAAGACATCGGTGACGCCATCCCCATTCACATCCACAGGACAAACTTCACTGCCAAAGTAGGATCCAATCTGCACGAGACGATGAAGACTGTGTCAAACCCTGGCAGATTCACACAGGGTCTTTTTTTTTTTTTGCCACAGTTAAATTAATAACACGGTCATTAAGTGAATCTGGCTTCCCCACTGACTTCACTCGTTGGGAGGTCGCAAAAAGAGATCACACGACCCAGGGACACTGCGACCGTCATAAATATGAAATAGTTGTCAAATATCTGAATGTAAGCCACGTGACTACAGGGATGCTACAACGGTCGTAAGTATGAAAGATGGTTATGTCACTTTGTTCAATGCTGTTGTTACTAAGCAAACTATTGTAAGACGAGGACTAGTTGTACTCAGCAGCCAGAAAATCAGACACATCTATATATATAAAAACGAAATGCCACGCATGCATCATCACAAAATCTCCAGAACCGTAAAGCCTACAAACTTGAAATTTGTCACGTAGGTTCCTCTTAGCTTCTAGGTGCTCACCAAGAAGGGATTTTTCAAAATGACCATCAGAGCATTAATATTTCCTATATTGTTATTATTATTATTAACACCCTCTGATGCTAAGGCGTTCTACTCCCCCTCCCCACCTGGAAAGAAATGCAAAACACAAGCAGAGAAGAGGAGTTTCAGTTTCAATTTCAATTTCACAGCACCAAGCAGCTTTAGGACAGAACAGTTGAGCTAAGCCATGCCCAGGCTCCTGGCTGTCTCCTTGCTCGCACAGCAAATATTCTTTCAGTTTCCAAAAAGCCCTCAACTCTCTCACACACTGACAGGACGCTAGCCAGATGAATACCGATGGATGCTGGCAGAATTCCCACCCCCCTTATTTTCATCCCCCCAAACTAAGATGGCCACAAAGAAACCCCCCACTCGCAGGGGTCTTTTAGCCCCTCCTGCTTCTGTTACAAATGGCTTCTGCTAAAAAGGCAGCGATGAATGACATTTGCATTTTGCCTTACTTGGTCTCCTGTCAGGGCCTGAGAGATGGACACGCCGCCCTTTCCATCCATCTCAAAGAGGATAACTTTCCCCTTGTGCTGGAAACGGGGGGCACTGGCCAGGTAGAGCCTTCGGCCACTCCGGAGTCTGATTGAAGAGACGGTGTAGCCTGAGAAAGGGGAAGAAAAAAGAAAATGACAAAATTCAGAAATTCTGGGCTCTCCCCATCCTGGACGGAATATCAAACCATAGGGTTGGAAGAGACCTTGTAGGTTTTCTAGTCCAGGGGTCCCCAAACCATGGGCTGCAGCCCACTACCAGAGCCATGCAAGTGGTGGACGAGTGTGCAGGCAAGTGCAACACCATTTGCACAAGCACAGCTCACACAAACACACTCAAGCACCTGCCGCTCAGATGGACCCCCTCTCCCCACCCTACTGGCCCGAAAAAATTGGGGACCACTGTTCTAGTCCAATCCCCTGCTCAAGCAAGAGATCCTATACTGTCCCAGACAAATGGCTGTGTCTTCTGAAAAATCCTCCAGTGATGAAGCCCCCACAACTTCTGGTGGCAAGCTGTTCCACTGATTAATTGTTCTCATTGCTAGAAAATTTCTCCTTACTTCTAGGCTGGATCTCTCTTGAACAAGCTTTCACCCGTTATTTCTTGTTCCTGCCCTCAGATGCTTTGGAGAGAGGTCAGCTACCTCTTCTCTGTGACATGGAAAACTATCCTGCCACCTCTAGTCCTTTTCTTCATCAGACGAGATAGGCCCAGTTCCTGCAACCGTTTTATCCTCCAGTCCCCCAGTCATCTTTATAGCTCTTCTCTGCACTCTTTCCAGAGTTTCAACATCTTCTTTGTATCACTGTGGCCAAGATTGGATGCAGTATTTCCAAGTACGGATTTACTCAGGCATTATGAAGTGGTACTAGCACTTCTCGTGATGTTCGCTTGGGGATTAGGGTAGCTAACTTAGCACAAGTCTTTAAACTAGGAGTTATAAAAACATTTTGAACTGTCTGGAATGTAAAACACTATGTTTTAAGTGACATTACTCCCAAGATGATTGAAAAAGACCATTTTAAATTCAAAATAGCTATTCTCCACTTGGAACAATAATTTCAAAGTCAAAGTGCATTCAGCTTGGTTCAGATTCAAAATGTTTTTCACAGCACTTTCTTAAACCTTCCAATAAATTAAGGGACTCTGCTCACGAGGGAAACAAAGTTAAGAACATGTGGTACCTGGATGAAATTGAGAATTATAGCCTAATAAAGATTGAGTATACCAACTCTCTTTATATGTCTTACTGATTTTAGGTATTATAATAATAATTCCTTTCTGTGAGAGGGAGATTTTAAGCATAGTTTGAATGAAACCATAATAGACACAGAGTATTTTCCTTGTGTAGAAATGACCACGAAACCACCACCACCCCTGCATTTCTTTATTTAAAAAGCCCCTGGCAATATCTGCTGAAAAAGATATTGGATTCTTTTATTACCTTTCAGACTGGAAGAGTGGTTACGAGCTTGGATGGCTTTAAAAGGAATACTGGAATGCACCTGGAATATTGCATCAAGTTTTGGTCATAAAAAAAGAGGTTGAGACTCTAGAAAGAGGGCAGAGAAGAGCAACCAGGATGATGAGGGGACTGGAGGCTCAAACATACGACGAATGGTTGCAAGAACTGGGCCTGGCTAGTCTAGGGAAGAGAAGGACCAGTGGAGACAGGAGAGCAACCTTCCAGTATTTGAGGGGCTGCCACAGAGAGAAAGTGGGGGTCTCCAGCTATTCTCCAAGGCACCTGAAGGCCAGACAAGAATAATGGATGGAAACTGAATGAGAGATTCAACCTGGAAATAAGGAGGAATTTTCTGACCAAAAGGGACCGAAATTGTCTTTGGATGTTGTGGGAGCTTCATCACTGGAGGCTTTCAAGAAAAGACTGGACTGCCACCAGTCAGAAATGGTGGTTGGTCTCCTGTTTGGGTGGGGGGTTAGACTAGAAGACCTACAAGGTCTCTTCCAGCTCTATTCTGATTAATTGAAAGACAATCCCAGAGCTCTGTAAGGCATGGTGGAGAAATGAAGCTCCCAGGTGCTGGGGCAGTCTACCTTCTCTGGGAAAACTACTGAGGAGCATTCTTCAACTCCTTCCCAGAGATAGGATCGATCACTGTTAGAAACAGAAGGCTAGGTTAGCTCACACCTTTGCCCTTTCCTTCTGCCGTTTTCCTTACCCAAGTAGGCCGCGTGGTTATTCAGCTTTCGCGGGAACTCTCTTGCAAAAGCTTCCCGTGGGGGGATGACCCGTCCCGATTGGCCCTCCTTGAGCACGGCCCCGTCCCAGTCGTAGGCTCCCACCATCCCAAAGAGGATTCCGTCCTGCCAGGAGAGAAGCAGCGACAATAGCAATAGCACTTAGACTTATATACCGCTTCACAATGCTTTCCAGCCCTCTCTAAGCGGTTTACAGAGTCAGCCTCTTGCCCCCCAACAATCTGGACCCTCATCTAACCGACCTAGGAAGGATAGAAGGCTGAGTCAACCTCGAGCTAGTTAAGATCGAACTCCTGACTGTGGGCAGAGTTTGCTTGCAATTCTTCATTCTAACAGGAAGGAAGGAAGGAAGGAAGGAAGGAAGGAAGGAAGGAAGGAAGGAAGGAAGGAAGGAAGGAAGGAAGGAAGGAAGGAAAATAGCAATAGCACTCAGACTTATATACCACTTCACAGTGCATTTACAGTCTTCTCTAAGCGGTTTACAAAGTCAGCCTCTTGCCCCCAACAATCTGGGTCCTCATTTTACCCACCTCAGAAGGCTGGAAGGCCAAGTCAACCCTGAGCCTGGTGAGATTCGAACTGCCAAATTGCAAGCAGCCGGCAGGCAGCAGAAGCAGCCTGCAGTACTGGGCTCTAACCACTGCGCCACCACTGGACACCACAGCCGTCCAAACATCCAACATACTCAAAGCGAAGAGCAACCCAAAGGCTGCCTGGCTTCCAGATTGTAAGCCGCATGGAGTCCTCTGTGTGCGAGTCGGGCGGCTGTATAAATTTGCTTTACTTAAAGTTTATATAAATAATAACAATAGCACTTAGCACTTATATACCGCTTCACATTTGGAAACGAGAGAAGCCCGATTGGTCTCTTACCTCCAGCAGGTGGGTGGAGAAGCCAACCTGAGACATTTCCAGCTCAAAAGAGTTATACTCACGGGTCCCTATTTAAAAAAAAAAAAACACATGTATTTTTGAAACCGAAAAATAAAAAAAAATACTATTAAAAAAATGGGGGAGGCGGGGTTTGTTAAATAAATCTCACCTTCTTGATACCAACGTATTACTGGAGGCCAGTTTTATCAGAAAAGAGGGATAAATAGCTTTTCTTTAGAAAAGAAGACTTTGGGTATTGCCGTGACGGTTGTGTGTGCCCAAGTCCGTGTTTGGTGAAAAGTTGAGGATCTTTGACCTTGGGAGGGGTAGCACTTTCCCCTTCAGGGCTGGTCCATCATTTTTTTTTGGCGGGGGGAGGAGATTTCCTAGATTTGTAGCTCCTGCTTGACGAGCAGGTGACACTGTGACCAGGAAGGCTTTTGACGCCCCATCTGGAGCCATTGGTGGTGCCCTTCCCTAGACTGAGGGAAGTGGGCTTCAGACAGTCACTCACGCCCTGATCACTTCACAGCTTGACTACTGCAGGGACTTTTACATGGGCCTGCCCTGAAGGCCACCAGGAACAGTGGTGGGATTCAAATTTTTTTACTACCGGTTCTGTGGGTTGTGGCTTGGTGGGCGTGGCATGGGAAGGTTACTGCAAAACCCCATTCCTTCCCCACCCCCTAACCTGCTTTCCAGCCCCATTCTCCTGTGCAGGGCAACCAAAGAAGACCCAGCCAATCAGCTGGGATTCAATGGGAGGCGGAGAATGGATGGGGGCGGAGCCAGCCAGAGGCGGGATTGGCCACTTCTCCAAACTACTCAAAATTTCCGCTACCGGTTCTCCAGAACTGGTCAGAACCGGCTGAATACCCACCTCTGACCCAGAAGCTTCAGCTGGTCTAGGATGTCATGCAACCATGACATACCGCCTCTTCTTCGCAAGGTGCGCTGTATGATGCAATCACCTGGCCATAGGAGGGGGGGCAGCAGCCATTGGAACTTTGAATCTAGGTCATCAGTAGTACTTTTGGGGGGAGTCAGTCGGCACAGTTGCTAAGCTGCCAGTCATAACTTGAGGACTAGAGTTACATTACATGATATTCGGAAAAAGGACTAGGGGTGACATGATAGCAGTGTTCCAATATCTAAGGGGCTGCCCCAAAGAAGACAGGAAGTCAAGTGATTCTCCAAAGCACCCCAAGGCAGGACAAGAAACCATGGATGGAAACTCATCAGAGAGAGAAGCAACCTGGAATTAAGGAAGAATGTCCTGACGGTGAGAACAATTAATTGGTGGAACAGCTTGACACCAGAAGTTGCGGGTGCCCCATCACTGGAGGTTTTTAAGGAGAGGCTGGACAGTCATTGGTCCGGAATGGTAGAGGGTCTCCTGGTTGAGCAGGGGTTGGACTAGAAGACCTCTAAGGTTCTTCTCTTTTTCTTTTTTTTTACTTCTCTTCTCTTCTCTTCTCTTCTCTTCTCTTCTCTTCTCTTCTCTTCTCTTCTCCTCCCCTCCCCTTCCATTCTATTCCCTTCCATTCCATTATTCTATTCCAGTTCCAGTTCCGTTCCAAGTTCTATTTCTATTTCTATTTCTATTATTTCTAGTTCTATTATTTCTATTTCTATTTCTATTATTTCTATTTCTATTCTTCAAGCAGAATTACTAGAATTGCAACTGTGCTACACTGACATATATCCCAGCAACAGTTACTTACCCTAACAGAATAACCAAGTTGGAAGGGACCTTAGAGGTCTTCTAGCCCAGCCCTCTGCTCAGGCAGGAGACCTTATCCTATTTCATACAAATGGGTTCCGTTCCCCCCCTGCCCATCCCCCCCCGCCCCCCCGTTGCTAACACCGCATCCTTTCCCAGCACCTTCAAGGCTGAAGATCCGATCTCCTAAAGAGTCCACAATATCGTTGAGGGCTGCCTCATCTGTCACATTGAAGAAGTACTTTTCGTCGGGATCACTGGCAATGTATTTAATTTCGTTGATGAACGAGTTGGGGTCTTTCTTCCGGCGGATGTAGTGGCCCAAGACCTGGGGAGGGGGAACAGAGACATCATTTCAGGACTTCTGATGGCAAAACACCATGACGTGATGACACCCGAAGGGCAAGGCAAGAGGAAACAATGGATGGAGACTAATCCAGGAAAGAAGCAACCTAGAATTAAGGTGGCATATCCTAACGGTTGGAACAATTAAACAGGGGTGGGATGCAAATATTTTTACGACCGGTTCTGTGGGAGTGGCTAGGTGGGCGTGGCTTCTTCTTCTTTTTGCAGCACCCCCTCCCCCCCCATGCTCCATTTTTGGGCTTCCTGGGCCTCAGGGAAGCCTCCTGGGGGGGAGGCTCATGCCCCCTTTTGCCTCCTGGGGCTCAGGGCAAAGCAATAAGACAGTGAGAGAGATCCTGACACAGCTGGTCATCGGAACAGCTGATCGTTGGGAGGAGAAAGGAAAGAAAGAAAGAAATACCAGTTCGGCGGAACCAGGAGCTGTTTTTCTTTACTACCAGTTTGCCCAAACCAGGCTGAACCATTAGAATACCACCACTGAGTTTGTCTCTAGAAGTTGTGGGTGCTCCATCACGGGAGGTTTTCAGGAAGAGACCGGATAGCCACCTGTCTGAAATGGTCTAGGGTCCCCTGCTTGGACGGGGAGTTGGACTAGAACAGGGTTGGAATAGAAGACCCCAAAGATCCCTTCCAGCTCTATTCTGATTGATTGATTGATTGATTGATGCTGCCCAAGAGAAGCCAGGCACATGGATTTCTTCCCCAAGGGTATGACCAGCGCATTTCCCAAGCACCAAAATGCTCTCAGGATCAGTCAAGGATACCTCACAGAGAAGCAAATCAAAGGGATGGACGACCAATTCATCTGGACTGATTGAGAGGGAAGTACAATTATGAAGATATATGCCCAGAACCTGGCTGATTTCAAACAGCTAACAAGGAAAGTGTCTCCTGGGGGGGGGGATGGGGGGGATAAGACCTCTGAGGCCCCTTCCAACTCTTGTTATCCTGTATGATTGGGCCTGCTCAGTCTTCAAAAGTCCACCAGGAAATCCAGGATTGTAGGTTGGACTGGGAAATAAATAAGGAACGCCCCTCTCCACCCCAAGATCTCATTTTTATTTATTCTTGTGCAACCCCAGCTCAAGTTGGAACCCAGAATTATTCTTCTGACAATGCTTTTTCTCTTTCTTTTAATTTTTAAAAATGCTAACACAGATACTTTCTGCATGATGCATTCTTCCAGATCCAAGATACCTGATGTCGAAGTTAACAAAAGAATTTTGTTAAAATTTTTGTTGCGCTCAGATTGCTGGCTAAAATAAACTACAAGGGGGATTTACAACTATATTGGAACTTTCCCCTCCTTGTACAGAGAGACACCCACACCCTGTGTGTTTGTCCCTCCATCTGCTGACACACTTACTGCGATGGCGTAACGCGTCACATTCCGTTTCTCACACTCTTCCAAGGCGTCTTCAAGTTCTTCCCCATCATGGGACTCCCCATCGGTGAGCACGATCATCAGCTTGGTAGCGCCTTCTCTGCCCCCTCTTTCCGGACTGAAGGCCTCCGTGCTGCAGGCAGAAGCCAGAAAAGAAACCGAGACTTTGGGAAAAAGTTCTTCTCCCTGGCAAGGCCATGCCCCGATCCCGGACTAGAGAATACTAGAAAACACAGTGTCAACAGTAGAGACCTTCAAGTTTCTAGGTTCTATCATATCTCAAGACTTAAAATGGACACCTAACATCAAAAATGTCACCAAAAAAGCACAACAGATAATTTTTTTTCTGTGCCAACTCAGAAAGCTCAAACTGCCCAAGGAGCTGCTGATCCAGTTCTACAGAGGAATTATTGAGTCTGTCATCTGCACCTCTGTAACTGCCTGGGTTGGTTCTGCAACCCAGCAGGACAGACCCAGACTCCAGAGGATAATTAGGACTGCAGAAAAAACAATTACTACCAATCTGCCTTCCATGGAGGACCTGTATATTGCGCGAGTCAAAAAGAGGGCTGTGAAAATATCTACAGACCCATCACATCCCGGACATAAGCAGTTTCAACTCTTTCCCTCAAAATGACACTATAGAGCAGCAGAACAACTAGACACAAGGACAGTTTCTCCCCAAACGCCATCCCCTCTGCTAAACAAATAATTCCTGTCCAACTACTTACAAAGTCTGCATTACTATTATTCTTCTCATCCTTCATATTACCTATCTCTTCCCACTTATGACTATAATTGTGTTGCTTGTAACTTTACAATTTATATTGTTTTGCTTCCTAATACGTTTTAATTGCTTATTAGTAACCTATGACTATCACTAAGTGTTGTATCTTATGATTCTTGATGAATGTATATTATTTTTCCTTTATGTACACTGAGAGCATATGCACCAAAGTCAAATTCCTTATGTGTCCAATCACACTTGGCCAATAAAGTATTCTATTCTATTCTATTCTATTCTATTCTATTCTACTCTACTCTACTCTACTCTACTCTACTCTACTCTACTCTACTCTACTCTAATTCTAAAGCCACAGGTCTTGTTTGCCAAATGTGACAAGTTGCCTTGGTAAAATTTGGACAATGTTGGTGCATTGAAATTCTGCTGATGTGGGAAAACCTTATGACGATTTGCTGTCCGTTAATCAATCAAAGCACGAGCTCTGTGCAGCAAAAGAAAGGATTTCTCAGGCAAGGATGCATCTAATTTCACACTTTGAATCTTTGTACAAACTTATCTTTCACAAATTGCATTTTTCCAAGTTTGATAATGCAGTTTCAAATTTTTAGCTCTATCTATCTATCTATCTATCTATCTATCTATCTATCTATCTATCTATCTATCTATCATCTATCTATCTATCTTTAAGAGTTATTGCTATTGCTATCCATCCATCCATCCATCCATCCATCCATCCATCCATCCATCCATCTTAAGTGCTATTGCTATCCATATATGATGAGAAGCCAAACGTCTTCAAAAAAAACCCAGAAAGTCCAGTTGCCTCTTGGAAAAAAAGCACCTTTGGGACAACCAGGGACTGGAGGACGATGGAGCATCTCCATAGACCTTCCCACCTTCTCTTTCGCCTCCCAGAACCTACCAGGCCTTGTGGATGGCAGAAGCCGTCCGAGTTTCGAGTCCTTCCTGCCGGCTGATATTCTGGGCAGCTTCGATGACTTCCTCTGCCGTCTTGTAATCCCTCAAGGTCCATTCATGGACCGCAACTTCGCTGTACTGCAAGACTCCCACCTGTGAGGCCAAGGGGAGAAGGACCCCTCTTCAGTTTTGGGGAGAAGGGTGGGTGGGTTTCATGAGGCCTTGATCCCATAAAGGCAGCCTGGTCTATGTTACCTTCCCCAAGGTCTGCCAACTTGTAAAACATTCCTACACTTGTTTCCAAGTTGGCGTAAGAAACGGGGTGGCGTGGAAAGGACTGGAGAAGCACACAGCAAATGAACTTAGAAGCACATTCCAACTTTATCTTTAAAAAGATTGTAGCTGTGCTAGTTAGACAGTATATAGTATGCTGGTTAGACAGTATATAGTTAGTTTGGGAATGAGAGCTGTCCCCTTAAGGGAATGCTCCATGGGAAATGTAGTTAATGCCTCTTGGGAGATGTAGTTCATGTCACATGGTCACATCTGTAATCCTGATTGGTCACTGAACTGACCTCTGATTGGGCTGAGGGAGTTTTGGGCATTCTTATCTGGACCCCAGCATTGTGCTGGAGTCTCCCTTTGCTGTATCGTTATGGAATGAAGATAACTATATTTTCACACTATGGAGGCGACAATGCAAAGATTGGACATTAGATGAATCTCAACGTAACTGTGAGTTATACCTTGAGGATGCCTGATATAATCCAATAAAGAAACTTTGTATGGAAGCCTTTGTAGTGTTTAACTGCTTATCCCAGGAATTTGGGGAGATAAAGTATTGCCTGGGACAAGAAAGTAGCTAAGCTACTGAAGCTTTTGTCTGGGAAAAACTTCAATTGGAGAATGTGATAGATGACACCTATGTGCTTAATAGGATAAACTGATTTATGGCACACCTGGTGGGGGAGGGGGAAGAGGGGAAGCAGGGTAACTGTAATTACTTATGCCAGAATTGGCTTCATACAGGTCATGCCAGTATGTCGCTCCTAATTAATACTTTGAAGTTTTTTGAAGGCTCATGATTTAATTAGGGCGATCGCTGGAATCCCGACAACGTCTCTTTTCCAGAGATGCTGGTGTGAGCTCATGTCCCACTGATTTTAAACCTTAAAAGAACCACAAGAAACAATGGAAAAGCAAACGCTGCACTTTGATATGGCCCAGGGGCTAATCCATAAACAAAGATTGAGATTGGAAAAAAGCAAATAAAAACTCACCTGGATCTGCTCTGGGTCAATGAAAAATTTGCTGAGAATGTTGCTAAGAAAATTCTGCACTTCATACCATGGGTAAATGCTGTTGGAGCCATCCAGGACAATCACAATGTCCATATAGGTTGAACATCCTGCGCAAAGGTCAGTGAACAGTGGCAAAGGTCAGGCAGTGGCAAAGGATACCCCAGAGCAGCAGTCGCCAACCTTTTGGACCCCGGGGACCACCAAACTCATAATTTTAAATCCTAGGGACCACTAACCGGTTCTGTTGGTGTGGCCTAATTTGTGGGTGTGGCTTGGTGGTCATGTGACTGGCTGGGCAAGGCTTGTATGTAAATATTATAAATAGTTATATAAATATTGAATTTTTTATTAAAAAGAGCAACTTTTACCCAAAATCAGGCAAAGCAGGCAGGCAGATTCACTTAGAGATCTGTGTTTCTGTCATCAGCTATCTGAGTCTGCACTGCTTCAGTCCTAAGGAAGGTTTGGTTCGGCTTAAAAGCAGAGCCGAAGATCTAAAGACTAGCTAGAAAGTAAGAAATGCAACCATTTCCTGCTTTTTGGCTAATCTAAATCGCCCAGCACAGCAGAACAGATGATGGTCGGAAAAAGGAAAAATAACAACTTAGCAGGCAAGTTTGCCGGGGTAAGGAGTGAGTGGGCGGGGAGGGTTCCCGCGGGCCATGTGGGCGGCGCAGCCTTGTGTTCCTGCGCAGCCTGGATTAATTGCTTTGGGGGGTGGTGCTCTGGGGGTGAGATTTCTCTGTGGCTCACCAAAATTTTCTCACGGACCACCAGTGGGCCACGGACCACTGGTTGGCGACCGCTGTCCCAGAGTACAGGAAGTCCTCGACTTACAACAGTTCATTTAGTGACCGTTCAAAGTTACAACAGCAGTGAAAAAAGTGAGATAACCATTTTTCACACTCGAGACCATTGCAGCATCCTCATGTACATACGATTTACATTCGGATGTTTGACAATTGACTCACATTTATGATGGTCGCAGTGTCCCGGGGTCACATGATCCCCTTTTGCGACCTTTGGACATGCCAAGACAATGGGGAAACCAGATTCACTTAACAACTGGGTTATAAATTTAACGACTGCAATTATTCACTTAACCAATGTGATGAGAAAATTCGTAAAATTCATAAAACTCACTTAACCAATTTCTCACTTAACCACATAAATTTTGGGTTCAATTGTGTTTGTACATTGAGGATTACCTGTATGGGCAGCAAAATCCTTAAGCTTTCAATCCTAAGCAACTTTTGGCTATCCCTCCTCTTTTCCCCAGTATTTTCACCCAATTTAGAAAATCTATATTTCATATTAGATTTATATCTCGTCTTCCCTTGGGAAGCAGGTGGCCTACACAATCCTTCTGCTGCTATTTGTTTCTCTGAAATTCTGGAAGTAGGTTGAAGGAGATGGACTGGTCTAAAGCCCACCGCTGAACTTCCATGATTGAGGATGGATCTGTGCAACACCCAAACTGCCATCTCAAATCCCGATAACCAATTTGGAATACAGTACCAAAGGAAGCCACTGAATACCACATGGCCTTTATGCCAGCCTTCCCCCGCTTTGGAAGTGGGGAATTATGATTCACTTCGGGCCCAGACAATGCTGGTTAGGGCTGATAAGGATTGTACTCCTTCAATTGTCCTTGCTTAGATCTTTCAGCATGTCCACTGATGCTGAAAGAAGAATGTTCTGTTTGAAATTCATCATCTTTTAATGACCCCATAATCCCTTGTGGGGTGGAGTCTGGACAACTGAAAGGAGCCGAGTGTTTACTGGCCGGATCCCCTTCCTGTTGCCAATGAGGAGTTATGTTCAGCAGATATATACTCATCTGTGCCCAGAGAGAGAGAAATATTCGCCTCTACCTAGGATCCAACTCACAGCCTCCTGATTGTGATACGAGAGCTCCACCTCCAGGCTACCCCACCACTCAATGTTCTGATTTGTTACGTCTCTCTTCCATGTTTCCTCAAATCCTGTTGGAAACAATCCCAGCTCTTCTGATAAATGTAAGTCCACAACTGGGCATTTCCAGGAGAGTCATGGACATGTGAGGCTTTCTAAAACCCCAGGATGTGTTTCTAGCCACTTAGTCAGCCCTCCTGTGGAACGAATGATGGGCCTGACTCATGGGAGGGAACCTGGAGCCAGCTGTGAGCGATGGGAGGTCCCACTCACCAGCCTGGATGGCTGAAAGTCACTCTGGGGAAAGACAAAAGCTTATCTAGCTTCATTTCTAGTTGGGCACCACTTTTGGATTTCTCACTTAAGAACGGAAACAATGAAAATTTGATTTTAGGACTTGGCAATTAGATACGTTACAATTTTAGAATTATAGTACAGGTAGCCCTTAACTTACATCAGTTCATTGAGTGACCGTTTGAGCTTACAAAGGCACTGAAAAAAATGACTTATGACCTTTTTCACACTTATGACCACCTGTGTTGTAGTTATCCAACAGCAGGTGCGGATGGCTGAGGAGAGCTCAGATGAGGGGCCAGGACCATCAGGGAGTGGACTGCTGCCTTCAGAGATTGTGGGGACTGGCAGCAGCGATGAGGAGGTTCCCGAGGAGCCTGTGCCAAGAGCACTTGAGTGCAAGATTGCTTGCAGGAAAGAGTAGTTACAACAGCATGGGCAACTTGGGAGTAAGGCTGCAAGGTAATGGCCCCTCCTTCAAGAAGATAAAAGCCAGCTGTGAAATGAAAGTTCTTTGCAGAAGGCAAAGACGTTTTGAAACTCCAGCCTCGTAGACATTCCAGTATCCCGAGTTTGTATTTGAAGAATCTTGTATTGCAAATTATTTCTTGTCTGTTATCTTTTGGCAAGTCTCACACAGTTTGGCAAGGCTTGTCCTTATCACAGCTAATTATTTTGCAGAAGCATTACAAGATTTCTGTTCCCTTTGGATTGTGTTTGATTTGTTGGAAAAGGGCGTGGGTCAGAACAACCTGCAAGTTTTAAAAAGTCCATTGGAAGCTCAGACTTGTGCAAAACCTTAAATTGCTCCACCCACAAAGTGAGCATGAATCTGTGCTGCGCTTTAGAGTCAACCCAAGGAACATGTCCACACATTGCAATGGAGCACCATTGGTTTATAGCACACCACGGAGGAGGACCCTATAGAATCAGCCAGAGGATCTTTCAAAGTTAAAATAGTTTAGAAGTCCAAGGAACAAAACCCAAACTTACTCTGAACCGTTGGAGCAATGTTTTCCATCAGCCGGAAGTCCTTGTCCAAGCTAGTGCACATCCCTGTGTTATACATGGATGTTCCACATTCCTGGGACCAGAGGGGAGCGCAGGCCTGCCAGAAAGAGAGAGGATCTCCATGAGAACTTGGAGTGGCTTACTGGACTGCAGTCTCCCCTTAAGAAGGAGGGTGCAAAGGGATTTGGGCTGGGTGTCCCAGTTTATGGTCTGACCTAAGCATAGTTCACAAAATTGTCTGCTGCAATGTCCTACCTGTCAATTACTACTTCAGCTTCAACCGCAATAACACATGGGGCAAACAATAGATACAAACTCAAAGTAAACCGCTCCAAACTTGATTGCAGAAAATACGACTTCAGCAACAGTGTGGGTCGCGCCTGGAATGCCCTACCGGACTCTGTTGTTGCATCTTCAAACCAGTGGTGGGATTCAATTTTTTTTTACTACCGGTTCTGTGGGCATGGCTTGGTGGGTATGGTGTGACTTGGTGGGTGTGTCGTGGCTTGGTGGGCATGGCAGGGGAAGGATACTGCCAAATCTCCATTCCCTCCCCACCCCACTAACCTGCTTTCCAGCTCCGTTCTCCTGTGCACAGCAACCAAAGGAGACCCAGCCAATCAGCTGGGACTCAATGGGAGGCAGAGAAGAGATGGGGTTGGCGGGGCCAGTCAGAGGTGGGATTGGCCGGTTCTCCAAACTACTCAACATTTCTGCTACCGGTTCTCCAGAACTGGTAGAAACCGGCTGAATACCAGCTCTGCCTCAAACCCCAAAAACTTTAACCTTAAACTGTGGACCTCACTCCATTCCTAAGAGGTCCATAAGGGGTCATGCATAAGCACACCACCGTGCCTACCATCCCTCTCCTACAGCTCCCATTTATTATACTTATACCCGTTTATATCTACATGTTTGTATGTTATGTTCATACTTATACTTGGTTTCTCATACATGCTTGACAAACTAAACTAAATAAATGAAATAAATAAGCCATACGATCCCCTTTTGCAACCTTTTGACAAGCAAACTCAATGGGGAAGCCAGATTCACTTAACAACCGGATTACTAACTTATCAACTGCAGTAATTCACTTAACCACAGTGGCAAGGAAAGTCGTAAAACGGGGCAAAGCTCACTTAACAAATGCCTCGCTTAATAACTGAAACTTTGGGCTCAATTGCGGTCGTAAGTCACGGATTACCTGTATAGACTTAACAGCTCTCAGGTCCTTGGTTAGGACCTGAAGTGTTCAGTTTTTAGCAATCCCAGACTGTGAATCGAACTGAAGATTTAATAATATTAATGCACAATATCATTGCATATACTGTGTGAAACCAAAAGATAGGTTAGCGGAGTATTCAGTCTGTTGTGGGAATGCAGCCTTAAAATCATCATCAGTAGAAAAGTGGAGGAGGTGGGGGACTTGGGGGGAACATTTAGGAATTAAGGAGCAAAAGGCTTCTTGGCCAGGGCTGCCCCCACACTAGCCATGAATCCGAAGATCCAACATCCTGTTTTCCAAATCTGAGCCAGGTACTCTGGAATGCCACCAAAATTAAACTGGAGAAAGTGTTTCACACTCCTGGACAATCCATTAAAAGCGAGCAAGGCCAGAAAAGCATCTGAGGAAAGAGGCTGGCTTTGGAATTCTGCTGCCTTTACAGATGCATCCGATTTGCTCCTTCTCTGGGTGCATTTCAGCAGGAGGTGCCAAAAGGCACATTTGTTCATTTATTTGTTCGTTATTTATTCATTCAATCAATCCATGAATCAGAATAGAGTTTGAAGGGTCCTTGGAGGTTTTCTAGTCCAACCCCCTACTCAAGCAGGAGAACCTGCAACATTTTAGATAAGTGACTATCTAGTCTCTTCTTGAAAGACTCCAGTGATGGAGCAGCACCCACAACTTCTGGTGGCAAGCAGTTCCACTGGTTAATTGTTCTCACTGTCAGGAAATTTCTCCTTAGTTCCAGGTTGCTTCTCTCCTTGATGAGTTTCCATCCGTTGCTTCTTGTCCTGCCTTCTGGTGCTTTGGAAAATAAGTTGACCCCCTCTTCTTCATGGTAGCCCCTCAAATACTTGAAGACTGCTATCCAGTCACTCTTAGTCCTTATTTTCTTACTAGAAGATCTTTAAGGTCCCTCCCAGCCCTGTTATTCTGTGATTTCAGTCTAGATCTTTTGACAATGTTAGGCTGGTTCAGCTTATAGATGACCCTGTGGTTCGATATATGGGGCACAGGGGTTGGATGCAAATATTTTTACTACCGGTTCTGTGGGTGTGGCTAGGTGGGCATGGCCATGTGACTGGGTGGGCGTGGCTTCTTCTTTTTCTCGTCCTCGTCCTCCTCCTCTTCCCTCCTTTCTCCCCTCTTTTCCAACTTCCCTATCTAGCCTTCCTTCTCCTCCTTTTCCTTCCTCCCTTCTTCTCCAACTTCCCTATCCATTCTTCTTCTTCTTCTTCTTCTTCTCTTCTTCTTCTTCTTCTTCTTCTTCTTCTTCTTCTTCTTCTTCTTCTTCTTCTTCTTCTTCTCCTCCTCCTCCTCCTCCTCCTCCTCCTCCTCCTCCTCCTTCTCCCTCCTCTTCCTCTTCTTTGCAGCACCCCCCCATGCCCCCCCATTTTTGCCTGCTGGGCCTCAGGGAAGTCTCCTGGAAGGCTGGTTTTGCTCCCAGGAGGCTTCCCTGAGGCCTAAGAGGCCAAAAACCGAGCGCAGGAGAGCCACACAGCAATCCCCCTGTGCCCCTTTTTGCCCCCTGGGCCTCAGGGAAGCTTCCTGGGCGAAGCAGTAAGACAGTGAGGGGGATCCCGGCACAGCTGATTGTCGGAATAGCTGATCGTTGGGAGAAAAGAAAAACAAATACCGGTTCAGCCAAACTGGTAGATGTTTTTTTACTCCTAGTTCGGCCAAAGGGTAACATTTTTTACCTGCTTCGCTCAAACCGAATCAGTAGAATACCACCCCTGATGGGGCAAATAAGCCACTTTGGCAGCAAGATTAAACATGTCGTGTGAACAATTTACATGGTGAGCAGCAGCCATCAAAAACGTGCCCAACTCACCCTGTTCTGCTCAAGGCTGCTCTTCCAGCAACCCGGTCAAGCCTCACCATTTAATGGGTTGGCAACTGAAATTACTGCAGCAGAGTTAGCTTTTTATAGCTCTTGTTCTCTCGCTCTCTCTTTTTTTAAAAAATATGTGGTTGGGTATGTGCTTTATTTTAAAAAAGAAAAACTTACTGCAAGAGATACTTACCACAAACCCGTCATCTTTGTTAGCTATCAGCGTCATCCCAAAATGCATGTTTTTTATTTGCCTGGAAATATTCCGGAGACTCATGTCACCTAGTTGTGATTCAGAAGTGGGGAGGGGAGGAGGAAGGAAAGAGAAAAAAGGAGAGAGAGAGAAAAAGGAATATGCAATCTTTGGATCCTGCTGAAAAGTGCGCCTCTATATCATGCTTTCCTGTATAATTACTGATGTGCTTCAACTTGTCTGTTTTAGCCCACTCAGCCCATGAGTTTGATTCCTTTCAGTTTGGTCACCACACTATAAAAAAGATTTTAAGACTCTAGAAAGAGTTCAGAGAAGAGCAACCAAGAAGATTAGGGGACTGGAGGCTAAAACATACGACGAACGGTTGCTGGGTATGGCTGGTCCAGGGGAGACAATATAGCAGCCTTCCAATATTTGAGGGGCTGCCCCAGAGAGGAGGAAGGGAGTCAAGATATTTTCCAAGGCACCCGAAGGCCAGACAAAGAATAACTGATGGAAACTGAACAAGGAGAGATTCACCCTGGAAATAAGGAGGAATTTTCTGACAGTGGGAACAATCAACCCATGGAACAGAAGTTGCCTTCAGAAGTTGTGGGCGCTTCATCCCTGGAGGCTTTCAAGAAGAGACTGGGCTGCCATCTGTCAGCAATGGTGTAGGGTCTCCTGCTTGGGCGGGGGGTTGGACTAGATGACCTACAAGACCCCTTCCAACTCTGTTAATCTGTATTCAGTAGTTGTAAAAAAAATTGAAAGAGATTTCAAGGCACAAAGCCCTGGAAGCGGGGGATGAGGTGGGTGGGTGGGGGCTGATTGCAGTCTATGTGCAAAGGACCTGACAACTGTTGATCACAGCTATGAGTCAATAGGATGAGGCAGCTGCTAAAAAAAGCAAAGACATTTTTAGTTTAATTTTCAATTCATGGGAAGAAATAATTCCACGGTTTTCTGCCTTGGTCAAACCCCACCTCTACTTCTGGGCACCACAATTTAAAGAAGAAGAGGAAGCTGCACAATTAAGGCCTAAAACCCTGAAAACATGTTTGGAAAAACGTCCTCGGAGCAGTTGGTCAGCACACCTCTGACTTCAGGCAGTGAGGGGATCTCCCTTATTAACGGATTTAGATAAATATATTTTGGGGTGGCATTGGTGGGCCACAAAAGCCCCTTTAAAATCAAGGATTCAAACATCTCTCCTTTTCCTTTTGGAGCTAGGAAGGACCCCCTGACCCTCCATTGCAACTTATAGACATCTCCTTTTAGGCCTGGATCTTCTAGCCATCTCAGCCAGTTGCTAAAATGTGGCTGTGAAATTGAAGAATGCAATGGCTCAGTGGCTAAAGACAACATCAGAAAGGTCGGCAGTTCAAATCCCTAGCGCCGCATAATGGAGTGAGCTCCCGTTCCTTATCCCAGCTTCTGCCAACCTAGCAGTTCGAAAGCATGCAAAAAAAATGCAAGTAGAAAAATAGGGACCCCTTTGGTGGGAAGGGAACAGCGTTCCATGCGCCTTCGGAGTTTAGTCCTGCCAGCTACATGACCACGGAGACGTCTTCGGACAGCGCTGGCTCTTCGGCTTTGTCACGGAGACGAGCACCGCCACCTAGAGCCGGAAAACGACTAGCACACATGTGCGAGGGGAACCTTTACCTTTAATTTGGCTCTTTGATGCCATTTGGGCAAATATGAGTGAAGACACAAATATTTTGCTTCCCAGAAGGGGCTCGCATTCCTGCCCTAAAGGTGGGCAGAAAAATAATCACCCAGTGGCTTGTGAGCCGACCCTCCCCAGAAGAAGACCACCTAGCATGGCCTGTTCCCTTTTCAGACCATTAGAGAGCATTCCAAAGGATTGGCCCAGAGTCACTCAGATGCCTTCCATGCTTAAGGTGTCATTAGAGCTCCCCTCTAATTGGCCTAAAACTTTTGTGTCTAAGGTGGAACTAGAACTCACAGTCTTCTAGCCTGGTGTCTTCACCACTAAACCAAACTGGCTCTCAAGAGATTCATATATATTTCTGAATATGGTATGGATACTTCAAAATGTGTACCTATATTGACTTTAGTGCATGTTGAATTTTTCCTCTCTCCCACAATGCACTTGTAAACATCACCTTTCCGGTCATCTTCGGTTCCATCCCAAGGTGCGCCCACCAACATCCTATCGAGAGAAGCATCTGTGTTACAAAGACTTGATAAAAGTAAACCTCATCCGAAACTAGACATAAAATCAATATGAGGCACATTGAGCAAACACGAGAGGGTTAAAAATGAGGAAACTGCCATAAAATTGCAATTGTACCAGGAAAACTATATTGGGGGACAACCAGAAATCCCGCCCAACCACATTTCCCACGGTGGGAAAACAGAAGGGACGGCTCTTAAATGAGCCCTGGTCACTCGTGTAGATGGGTTTTATATTGGGTTTTGGACCAGTGAGAATGAAGCTTTTGAACATCTTGATCTGTTTTTCATGTGTGCACAAGATAATCCAGACAATCTCCCCATTCCTACAATTCACCAAAAACATATTGTCTTTTCATTTGAAATTCTCCTGATTGGTCTTCATTGCTGCCAAAATGTAACCCACATATTCCTCCTGGCTTTGAGTAACATGATGTATTTATCTTAGGGGAGAAAAAGGTATGTCTGGACAAAAACCATGAGATTTTGTTATTGTTCATTTGTGAAGGATTCTTTTTGGTTATATTTGCAACTTTTCTTTGCTTGTTAGGGTGGGAAAAAGGGCAGAAAACCCTTTAATAACGCCCCCACTCCAATAAGTTCTAACAAAGGAGGACTCAGAGATGAATTCTGAGCAGCTGGATCCATTTTTTTACCAGTGTAGCTGTGAAGTAATTTAATTTTGGTTCCTACAGATAAATATTGGAAATTCACCAACTGAAACCATCCTATTGTCCTGAGAGCCTCAATTTTCAACTGATTTTTCCTTGTTTATTTTGAGAGTGACAACCAAACTTTGAAAGTCAAAAAGGCACTGGCTTTTACAAACATTTCTTTCAGGGTTGCAATCATGAATATACAGAGAGGCATTTCAATCAATCAGCCAATTAGAATAGAGCTGGAAGGGACCTTGGAGGTGTTCTAGTCCAACCCCCTGCTGAAACAGGAAACCCGTTCAGACAAATGGCTGTCCAATTCTTAAAAACCTCCAGTGATGGAGCACCCATAACTTCAGTGGCAAGCTGTTCCACTGGTTAATTGTTCTCACTATTAGGAAGTTTCTCCTTAGTTCTAAGTTGGATCTCTCCTTGATTGGTTTCCATCCATCGTTTCTCTTCCTGCCTTCTGGTGCTTTGGAAAATAAGTTGACCCCCCCCTCTTCTTTGTGGCAGCCCCTCAAATACTGGAAGGCTGCTATCATGTCCGCCCCGTCCTCCTTTTCTCTAGGTTAGCCACACCCAATTTCTGCAACTGTTCTTCATGTTTTAGTCTCCAGGCCTTCAATCATCTTAGTTGCTCTTCTCTGTACTTTTTCCAAAGTCTCTTTTGTAATGTGGGGATAAAACTGGATGCAGACTTCCACTTACTAAGAATTTATAAAGCGATACTAATACTTCAGGTGATTTTGAAGTCTTGTCCATCTGTTCATCCAAAACTGGGTCTGATTTGAGGACGCCAAACAATTAACTAAACAAAGGAATAAAGAGTTGTGGACCTTTAACTGGAACGGAAGTATACAGGTAGTCCTTGACTTACAATAGTTCTTTTAGAGACCGAAAGCTACGATGACAGTGAAAAAATTGACCTAAAAGTTATGATCATTTTTCTACCTTACAACCCTTGCAGAATCCCCGTGGTCACGTGATCAAAATTCACAACTGACTCATGTTTATGACAGTGGCAGTGTCCCAGGGTCATGTGATTCCCTTCTGAGACCTTCTGACAAGCAAAGTCAATGGGGGAAAGCCAGATTCATTTAACAACCGTGTTCTGTAGTTGATTCACTTTACAACTGTGGCCAGAGAGGTCATAAAATGAGGCAAAATTCACTTAACAAATGTTTCGCTTAGCAGCACAAATGTTGGGCTCAATTGTTGGTCATATGTTGATGAGTAACTGTAATGGAAAATTACAATATGATGGACAACAATTTCCTATTACAAACAATTATCATACTTTGGGGATTTTTTTCTCATCAGCCGGTCACTACATCTCCATTTTCTTCTTCTGCAGGATCCCATCTTCAAGTTGAACACCAGGTTCCCCCTGCCCCCCCAAATTGTTCCTGTGATTTAGCTGTTATGTGACTCACCCCATTTCCTGCCCCATCTGTGGAACCCATTCATCAGCTCCATCTCAGACCTTGCGGTTTTTTGCCATAGTGGGACAGCTGCCCAAATGGCCTCCAAGCATATTTCCTGTTCTGGGTTGATCTTTGGACTCAGATCACAGGTTGGGAGCGGTTGCTGCATTCTCCCACCTGCGTTCATCTCTAAATGATTTCCAGAGGGAAGGCTGCCAGTTGTTCTGTTGTACTTTATTAAATGTTTCTCAAAACAGCTGATGTTGGACTGGGGAAATCCGCAAGGCAACTCAAGAGTGTCCTTAATGATTCAAAAAGCAGCACTGAAGGTTGTTGAATGTCCCAAAAATTGGATGGTAGGAAAATCAAAGTGCATTTTCAAACTGTGATGACCCAGGGTGAGATATACAAAAAAACCCCACAGTCACAGAAAACAGGGGAAGCCCCTTTTATCCCTTCACTTTGCTTCCAAGCTCTGAATATTCTTGACGGAAGACAAAGAACTCCCTCACAAACAGTTACAAGAAGAAGGAAAAAAGCAACACAAACCAGGCAAGATAAGGGCTGGAGGACATCCACAGATAACACACACTAGGAAAGATGCCAAAATCAGAGAGGAACTATAAACTAGAGATATTTACACACTTTGTTTCCAGCACTTGCTCGTATGCAGGTCCGTCCTCTTATTTAGTTGTCACAGCTGCAGCCCATGAAGATGATCTAGGCCCTCTCCTCCTGAGTGGACCATGTCTCTCCCTTATCCTCTCCTCCCTACATGCCCTAGGATGGGAGAGGGGATGGGCCTGGGTCCTTCTCTTACTACTCAGCCCACCCCTGCCCTTCCTCAGCCCCCTCCACAACCTCCGGAGCCACACCTCCACTCCCTGTCTGCTGTTCCTTCTCTCCCTCAGAGTCAGTCTCCACCAGGGGCATGACAGAAACTTTGTGATAAAGGGGCACTCCGATCAATCAGAATAGAGCTGGAAGGGACCTTGGAGGTCTTCTAGTCTAACCCACTGTTCAAGCAGGAGACCCTATAGTATCATTTCAGATAAGTGGCTGTCCGGTCTCTTCTTAAAAACCTCCAGTGATGGAGCACCCACAATTTCTGGAGGCAAGCAGTTCCACTGATTAATTGTTCTCACCATTAGGAAGTTTCTCCTTCGTTCCAGATTGCTTCTCTCCTTGATTAGCTTCCAGATAAATGAGTAACAACAACCATAAGAGTAAAAAAAAAATCAGCCGCAAAGCAGCTGCAGGGACTCACCATTTTTGCCCTTGGGCTGTGAACTGCAGGACTTTGTAGCCAAACTGAGCTTCCTGCGGCCCACGAAAGATTTGAGGTCTTCTCACATCGATGTTAAAGGGGATGATCCAGCCTTGAGGGAGGAAAAATAGACACAGCTGGAGACTTTGCCACTTTCTTTCTCCTTTCACGCCCAAGACGAGGCACCGTTCAGACAATAAGCTTTACTGGGGCATTGGAAGGGAATGCATTTATGCATTGTTTTCAATCTGCAAAGCGAGTGGGTCAAGCTTAGCAGATTCCCCAAAGCTGGGGACTGGGTTAGTTTTTGAATCTGGGCTAGAAAGAGAAGTCAAAGAAAATAATCTGGAAGAAGAAAATGGCAGAGATACGTCCATGAAATAACCAGGATTCAAACTCATTGAAAACATTTTTAGGTGAGCGTCCAAATTGGGGAGGATTGAATCAAAACATCAGCCTGATAATTGATTATCGGATGAGTTTGAATGATTCAGCATGGCTGGGGAAGTCTGGGAGTTCCACATATCTTCAAGCTGCCTCCGTTGAGAAACACTTAAAGAACAAACAGAGCTAGAAGGGACCTTGGAGGATTCACCTAATCCAGCCTTTGCTCATGCAGGAGACCCTGTATCATTCTGGACAAATGGCCGTCCAGTTTCTTTTTACAGAAAGTGTCTCTTGAGCTGACATCAAGGTTAGATAAAGTGTCTAATACAAGATGCTTCGCTAATCAAAACCAGTGCATTGAATTATGTCTTTGCAAAAGAAAAGCAATATAAATGCATTGGCTTGAAACAATTCTCTCTGTCTTTCTGTCTCTGTCTCTCTCTCTCTCCACCATGTTTTATATACAAAGGTATATATGATGCTTTGCTAATCAAAACCAGTACATTGCATTAAAGGTAAAGATAAAGGTTCCCCTCGCACACGTGTGCTAATCGTTTTCCGGCTCTAGGGGGTGGTGCTTATCTCCATGACAAAGCCGAAGAGCCAGCGCTATCCGAAGACGACTCCGCGGTCAGGTGGCCGGCAGGACTAAACACCGAAGGCGCACGGAATGCTGTCACCTTCCCACCAAAGGGGTCCCTGTCTCGTCTCAGGCAATATTTATCTTCTCTAAATTCCTGAGACAAAGAGTTAAACACTACAAAGGCTTCCATACAAAGTTTCTTTATTGGATTATATCAGGCATCCTCAAGGTATAACTCACAGTTATGTTGAGATTCATCTAATGTCCAATCTTTGCACTGTCGTCTCCATAGTGTGAAAAGATAGTGATCTTCATCCCATAACGATACAGCAAAGGGAGACTCCAGCACGATGCTGGGGTCCAAGCAAGAATGAACAAAGCTTCTCCCAACCCACCAGAGGTCAATTCAGTGACCAATCAGGATGTGACCACATGACATGAACTACATCTCCCATGAGGCATTAATTACATTTCCCATGAGGCATTCCCTTAAGGGGACAGCTCATTCCCAAACTAACTATATACTGTTTAACCAGCACAGTCCCTATTTTTCTACTTGCATTTTTTTATGGGCTTTCGAACTGCTAAGTTGGCAGAAGCTGGGACAAGTAACAGGAGCTCACTCCGTTATGTGGTGCTAGGGATTCGAACCACCGAACTGCTGACCTTTCTGACTGACAAGCTCAGCGCCTTAGCCACGGAGCTACCGCGTCCCTACATTGCACTATGTCTTTGCAAAAGAAAGCAATATAAATGCATTGGCTTAAAACAATTCTTTTTCTCTCTGTCTCTGTCTCTGTCTCTCATCTTTTTCATAAAAGCCTTTGAGGCGATCTCCAATTGAGCTCATCCCCAGCTCGCTTCCACAACAACAGCTCAGTGTCTGGAAAAGAGCACACCGTTTAAGTCTCCTGCAAAAGGATCTGTAAGGAAAGGGTGTAGTCCTCCCCTCCACACAATGCCACCTCTGTCTGCAGCTCCACAGTCTCCAAACTCCAGAGAAAAACAAGGGAAGTGAGCTAGAAGAGAGGGTTGTGTCTTGAAAATAAAATTTTTACATATAAATAGTTGGTGATTCTTGTATATACCCAGGACAGGCCCACTTTCATTCCACCACAAGCTTGACCACTGAGCTTTGTAAGGAATGTGTCTCATTGAATGTATTTTCGCTGTTGGGAAGAAATCTTTGGCTGCCTTAAACACACAGTCTCAAAGCATTTTCCTGAGCCACGAAGTTGAATGAAACCCAAAAAATCTTGCATGTCTGTTTCAGAGGATTCTGGAAAACCGGTAGCAGAAATTTTGAGTAGTTCGGAGAACCGGCAAATACCACCTCCAACTAGCCCCGCCCCCATCTATTCTCCACTTCCCAAGTCCCAGCAGATTGGCTGGGTCTTCTTTGGTTGTCCTGTATAGGAGAACGGAGCTGGAAAGCAGGCTAGTGGTGTGGGGAGGGAATGGGATTTTTACAGTAACCTTCCCCTGCCACGCCCACGAAGCCACGCCACGCCTACCGAACTGGTAGTAAATTTTTTGAATCCCACCACTGGTCTGTTTGTCTCGCTCAAACACAGGTAGTCCTCAACTTACAACAGTTCACTTAGTGACTGTTTGAAGTTACTGTGGCACTGAAAAAAGTGGCGTAGGGCCGTTTTCCCCACTTATGACCATTGCTGCATCCCTATGGGCACACATGATTTATATTCGGATGCTTGACAACTGATTCACATTTATGAGGGTTGCAGCCTCCCCGGGGGTCACGTGATCCCCTTTTGCGACCTTCTGACCAGCAAAATCAATGGGGGAAGTCAGGTTCACTTAACAATCTGTGTTACTAATTTAATAACTATAGTGATTCACACTTAACAACTGTGGCCACTCTTCATGTAACCAGCTCTGAAAGAGCAACACCCAAACTTTTCCTATTTCTTTAAATTTTTATTTATTGATTTATTTTAATGATTGTTTGTTAATTTACCACAGTTTTGAACCACCCATATCCCTCAGAGAGAACCTAATACTCAAGCGGCCAGTTCTGAAAGAGCAACACCTAAACTTTCCCTATTTATTAAAAAATATATATTATTGATTTGTTTGTTCATTTACCCCAGTTTTGAACTGCCCATCTCCCTCAGAAAGAGTCCGATCCTCAAGTGGCCAGTTCTAAAAGAGCAATACCTAAAATTTTGTCATTTTTTAATTTTATGGATTTGTTTATTTACCAGTTTCTGAACCACCCATCTCCCTCAGAGAGAACCTGATCCACAAGTGGCTAGCTCTAAAAGAGCAACACCTAAACTTTTGCTATTTGCTTGATTTATTTTTAAAATTTCATTTATTTTTTAATTTAATTCATTCATTTATTTGTTTTGTTTGCCAGTTTTGAACCACCCATCTCCCTGAGAGAGAACCTAATACTCAAGTGGCCAGTTCTGAAAGAACAACACCTAAACTTTTGCTATTTAACTAATTTATTTTTTTTAGTTTAATTTTATTTATTTATTTACCAGAGTTTTGAACCACCCATCTCCCTCAGAAAAAAACTGTTTCTCAAGTGGCTAGCTCTGAAAGGGCAACACCTAAACTTTTGCTATTTAATTAATTAATTTTTTAAATTGTATTTTGTTTTGTTTGTTTACCACAGTTTTGGACTGCCCATCTCCACCAGAGAAAACCTGTTTCTCCGGTGCC
This sequence comes from Pseudonaja textilis, assembly GCF_049901715.1. Classification (NCBI taxonomy): domain Eukaryota; kingdom Metazoa; phylum Chordata; class Lepidosauria; order Squamata; family Elapidae; genus Pseudonaja; species Pseudonaja textilis. The sequence continues at coordinate 523,766 of NC_142005.1, forward strand.
TAGCTCTGAAAGGGCAACACCTAAACTTTTGCTATTTATTTTATGTTTTAATTTTAATTAATTTTAATCTTATTTATTTTTAATTTTATTTATTTGTTTGTTTGTTTATTTGTCACGGTTTTGAGGTGTCGGGTCTCCCTCAGAGAGGGAGTTGCTCTACGACAAAGTGTTAAAATATCAAACCAGTATAGAAAAAGTTAAAGAATGCGGCAAGGATGAGCAAACACTCTTTAAACTTAGTTAAAAGGTGAAGCTCCAACCATCCCCACAGCTGCCGTGCTCTGGGGAGGCCTTAGAGTCCTACTTTGGCTCCTTTTCGGATGGCGGGGTATTTTGGAGGGGGGCTGCCCCACTTCCAGGGAGAAGAATATTGCCACAGGAAAGGGCAGAGAAGCAGCCCCCTCCCCAAACTCCAGTAGTTGAAGTGGGGCCTGCAACAGGCCTCCCCTCCCTGGGGGGGGGGGAGGGCTGATGTAACCTCTGATTGACAGGAAAACATTCTGCTATATGAACTGCTTAAGTTTTTCCACTTCTTGGTGTGAAAAGTTTTCTATCTATCTATCTATCTATCTATCTATCTATCTATCTATCTATCTATCTATCTATCTACCTACCTACCTACCTACCTATCAGCTTGGTACCCGTGCTTCACTATGAAACTGTGTGGTTGGGCTTAGTTTTTGGAGAAGAAAATAAGGGAGGGAAATTCTGCCACTGCCTACCAGCATCCAGCGGTATTCATCTGGCTAGCGTACTGTCAGTGTGTGAGACAGTTGAGGGCTGTTTGGAAACTGAAACAGAGCCTGGGCGTGGCTTAGCTCAACTGTTCTGTACTAAAGCTGCTTGGTGTTGTGAAACTGAAAGTGAAACTATTCTGCTTGTGTTTTGCATTTGGAAGAGATTTCTTTTCAGGTGGGGAGGGGAAGTAGGACTCCTTAGCATCAGAGCATGTTAATAATAATAATATTAATAGTAATAATAATAATAATAATAAAATAATAATAATATAGGAAATGCTAATGCTCTGATGGTCATTTGGAAAAATCCTTTCTTAGTGAGCACCTAGAAGCCAAGAGGAACATACGTGCCAAATTTCAAATTTATAGGCTTTATGGTTCTGGAGATTTTGTGATGATGCGTGAGTGGTTTTTTGCTTTTCTCTCTCTCTCCCTCTCTCCCTTCCTCCCCCCCTCCCTCCTCCCTCTCTCTTTCCTTCTGTTTCCATCTTCCCTTAAAACATTAACAGAATCCACAGTGGTCTGAGAATCAGTGTCTGCACTACTAGATAATTGACGGTCAAGCTGAAACTAAGCGAATCAACTAAAATGAGCAAACTTCCTCCAATAAGTTACCCAGACCTAATCCACATATCAAAGGATATGGTCTGCACACACAAACAGATCTAATTAAATTAGGTCTCCCAGAGGAACTGTACGTTCCGAAGAATAAACATACACACACACACACAAACATACACACACACACACACACACACACACACACAGAGAGTCCTGAAGTGTCACCCCAGAATCAGCACAAAAACACTTTTCACATCCCGGTCAAACTCCCCCTATAAAAATCTGCTGCCATATTCCCATTTCTCCGAAGCCACACTCCACACATCGAACTGAAAACCCCCAACACCACACCAACATTGCACTATACAGTGGAATTCAACAGAATTCAACCCTGGGATAGAAGCTGTTTTCCAATTTGTCCTTGTTTTTATTATCCTGTACCGTCTGTCAGATGGTAATAGTTCAAAAAAAGGGTGCCCAGGATGAGATGGATCTTTGAGAATTTGTAACTGAAAAATGGTCATAAGCCACATTTTTCAGTGCCGTGGTAACTTTGAACCGTCACTAAACAAAACTGTTATAAGTCGAGGACTACATGTATTGTGCAAAGAGATGCCTATGGGTCTATGCACACATTTTATATCAGACCTGGACGTTTTACAGTCCCCAGGCCACATCTCCCTCTATGCGGCCCATTTGAGGTCATTTAGAAATCAAAAATAAATAAGTGTACATTCTCCATGCAGCACAACTGCATTGATTTTATTTTGAAGACAGAATTATTTTGCTATTACCCCCCAATTTACTTCTCTGTGTGTGTGTGCCTATGCACCTTCACGGTAATCAAAACCACATAATTTAATGCTTTTTAAAAAATAATAAAGCAAGAAAATTAATGTTGAGCAGAATTAAGTTCAGCCCTCCGCAACTGTTCTAGTTTCTCATGTGGCCTCTTGGGGGAAATTAACTGCCTTCTCCCTGCTTTATACAATAATGCTTTCAGAAGCACTCCATGGAATTAAGGATTCTTGTGTTGTGTTGCTTTCCCCAGAAAGAAAGAAAAAAAAATAAAGATTCCTTCCAAGGCTAACCGCAGAGAGCTATTAAGTATACAGCCACTGCTGTTCGCTTTGCATTTCCCGTGATGGTTTTTCCCACAAACTGCCCAAAGTGCTGATTTTCTCTGCAGTGGATGCTGCAGAGGGACTGAAATGTTGGCCCCAGTTGAATTTAGGAAACCCATTTCAAAGGGGGCAGCCCACTGACCATTTGTGTCCATGTTCAGCTGCAGAGAGCCCAGGAGGAATAATCATCCACCCAGTGCACTAAGCCTCAGTAACTCGGCAACTTCACTTTTACTGACTTGGTTAAGAGTTTACCTGCTGCCTGAATACGAGCCAGCAGTGTGCAGCAGCCACCAAAAAAGCTAATACAATCCTGGATTGTTATAAACAGAGGCATAGAATCAAGATCAAGATTACTATACCGCGTTGTAAAACCCTAGTCAGACCACCACACCTGGAATACTCCAACCAATGTTGGTCATCATCCTACCCCCAAAAAAGAAAGGTCACAATGGGTAAACAGAATTGAGTAAATATCAGCTACGAACTCTGCACTGGCGACAGGAAGGGTATCCGGCCAGTAAACACTCAGCTCCATTCAGTTGCCCTGACTCCACCCCGATGCAAGGGATATTACAGGGTCATTAAAAGACAAAATGCTACAAAAAAAGATGTTGAGACTTTGGAAAAAGTGCAGAGAAGAGCAACTAAGATGATTAAAGGCCTGGAGACAAAAATTTAGGAAGAACGGTTGCAGGATTTGGGTATGGCCAGTCTAGAGAAGAGAAGGATTAGGAGATGACACGATAGCAGTCATTCGGCATTTGAGGGGCTGCCACAAAGAAGAGGGGGTCAAATTATTCTCCAAAGCACCAGAGGGGCTGGACTAGAAGACCTCCAAGGTCCCTTCCAGCTCATTCATTCTATTCTATTCTGATTCCAGGTATGCATAATTAAAATCACCTCTCTGCCCCTGGGCACTCTCTAAATTTCAGATGACACCTCCCCAGTTTCTATGGTGCAGGAAAATATTCGTGATGAAGATCCTTTATTAAATGGCTGTGTACAAATATTACATAGGTGGTTCTCGGCTTACAAGCAGTTCATTTAGTGACCATTCAACGTTGCAACAGCCCTGGAAAAAGCGACTTTTCACACCTACGACCTTTGTAGCATCCCCATGATCAAAATTCAGATGCTTGGCAACTGATTCATACTTATGACCGTTGCTGCGTCCCAAGGTCACGTGATCCCCTTTTGCCGCCTTCTGACAAGCAACGTCGACGGAGGAAGCCTGAATTCGTTTTATTAAGGGAGTTTTAGCCCCATTTTATGACCTTCCTTGCCACAGTTGTTAAGTGAATCCCTACTGTCGATAAGCTAGCAACCCAGGTTGTTAAGTGAATCGGGCTTCCCCTGTTGACTTTGCTCGTCAGGAGGTCGCAAAAGGAGATCACGGCACGACCCCAGCACACGGCGACCATCGTACGTATGAACCAGTTGCCAGGCCTCTGAATTTTCGATTGTGTGATCGTGGAAATGCTACAAAGGTTGTCACTGTGAAAAAATGTACGTTCCTTTTTTCCCACTGCTGTTGTAAATGTCAACAACTCATAAAATATTTCTCTGGTCTTTTTAGAGCTGCTAACCGAAAGGGAGGGGGGAAAGGGGTTTTGAAAGAGCAGTGTGGCAGCTTGGAAATCGAAAGTGCATTCCATAAATGTTTTCAAAGAGGGTAACTAGGTGACCGAAGTTTCTGCCATGCAAAATTCTAACTGGAGAGCATGATTGATGACCCTGGGCTAGGGAGGTGTCCCATTGGAGAATATGAATCATGATACACCCGGGGGATCGGGGGGGAAACCAGGGTCAAGGGTGACAACAAATGATGTGTCTCAGAGTCGGCTACACCCAGGTAGCACCACCATGTTTACTCCCAATAAATCTTCTTTAAGCTTTGAAAATCCGGCTAGAGACTCACGATTTAAATGGGGGCAACTACCGGAACCCTGACAGTAACTTTGTATGGTTACTCCATGTATGTTGTTAAGTCAAACATGACGCACCCCAGAGGAAAAGATCCTGCTCCTCCCTATTCTCCTCCTCCTCCTCCTCCTCTCCACCACACCTTCCTATTTTTCTCTTCCTCCTCTCCTCCTCCTCCAAATCTTATCCTCTTCTTTCTCCTCCTTTTCTCCTCCACTCCTCCTCTTCCTCTTATGTTTCTTATCCTTATTGTCCTTCTCTTCTTCCTCCCACTCCTCCCCCCCACCTCCTACCTCCTACCCACTCTTGGCTAGTTTATAGATCAGCCATTATCTGAGTCCCAGTTTTGATTTCAAGAAACCTCCCTCCTATTTCAATCAATCAATCAATCAATCAGAATAGAGTTGGAAGGGACCTTGGAGGTCTTCTAGTCTAACCCCCTGCTCAAGCAGGAGACCCTATATAATTTCAGACTGCTTTCCTTTGGCTGAGCATTATATTTGGGGGGAAATAGTCACTGTGTAGTTGCTGTTTCTATAAAATAAGCAATTATTTTAACTATCCATAGCTAATCTTGCTCCACTTCTCTTGAAATCAAAAGAGAAATTTTTATTTCTAGATGAGTAAACTCTGGATTGAATTGGTGACTTTTTACTGTGGACTTTGGGATATTAAACCCATGAACCGGGCCCTATCCAGATGCGTACAGGTCGTCCTCGATTTATGACCACAATGGAGCCCAAAATTTATGCTGCTAAATGAGATATTTGTTAAGTGAGTTTTGCCCCATTTTATGACTTTTCCTGCCACAGCTGTAAAGTGAATCCCTGCAATTGTTAAGTGAGTAACCCGGTTGCTAAGTGAATCCGGCTTCCTCCATGGACTTTGCTCGTCAGAAGGTCGCAAAAGGGGATCACGTGGTCCCCCAGGACACTGCAACCGTCATAAGTCCATGCCAGTTTCCAAGTATCAGAATTTTGACCGTGTGACCATTGGGGATGCTGCAATGGTCATAAGTGTGAAAAATGGTCCTAACTTAAGTCATTTTTTTTCAGTGCCATTGAAACTTTGAACGGTCCCTATGTCAACTCAGAAATATTTCTTTGGTCTTTTCTTTTAGAGTTGTCAGCAGAAAAGGAATGGGAGAAGTAGGGCATTCCTTAGATGTTTCAGATAATTGCTGGGTAGCCGAAGCTGTTGGTGCACAAGATTATTACTGGAGAGCATGACTGATGGCTCTTGGCTATGGATGTGTCCCATTGGAGAATATACATCGAGGGGGTGGGGGAAGACCAGGGTCAAGGGGGAAATGAACGGTGTGTCTCAGAGTTGGCTGCACCCGGGTAGCACCGGCATAGTCACTCCTAATAAATCATTTGTTTAAACTCTGAGAGAGTCTGTAGCTCAAGACAGCAAGCCTGACCTAACCCTATTTGCCTCCAGCTATGTGCCTTCTTTGTATAATTTTAAGGACCCTACATTTCATTTAAATTAAATAAAACATTCTGTGATTCTTTTTTTTTTAATTCTCAGATTAGGTTACTCTCTGAGAATTCTCAGCCCCAGGATCTCCTTGTGGTGTCCCATCCAATTCTTACTAAGACCCAGCTTTGTTTAGCTTCTGAGCACAAGAAAAAAAACACACATTGTGTGTGTGTTTTTTAATTAACGCTACTAGGCTATATATTTAAAATCAACACTGGGCTGCATATTCAAAATTTAAAAATAAAAGAATGAACTTGTATTGCTGGAAGAAACACATACGTTCGGCGATGTTTTTAACCACATTCCTTACACACATAAAAATGCATGAACGGCTAACAAAAACAAGCAGGCAGGGCAGCAATAAACCCTAAAGGCTGAAGAATCATCAAGGGTTTCCAAAACCTTGAACAATAAAAGCATTTCCCTGACATTGTGTTGTAATCCTTAGATTAACTCAGTCTAATACTCTGTTCATCCTAACCAAATTTGTTCAAGTGCAGAAAAGGAGCAGCTGGATTTCCACTCCAGGTAGTCCTTGACCACAATGGAGCCCCAAATTTCTGTTGTTAAAGTGAGACCTTTGCTAACTGAGTTTTTTTGCCCCATTTGTATTATTTATTTATTTTGGAATATGAATACGTACATACATACATACATACATACATACATACATACTTACACACACATAGCAGCCTATTACTTGCTCATGGCGACTAGGCGGGTTGCAGAAAATAAAAAACAATGTAGAAAAAAACCAAAGTAAATAAATCATAATAATAAAATAATAACTCCCCCTCATCCATTTTATCACCTTTCTTGCCACCGTTGTAAAGTGAATCACTGCAGTCGATAAGTTAAGTCACCTGGTTGTTAAGTGAATCCTGTTTTCCCCATGGATTTTGCTTTGTCAGAAGGGGATCGTGTGATTTCACACACCGTCATAAATATGAAGCATCTGACTTTTGATCATGTCATCCTAGGGATGCTGTGCCGGTCGCAAAGTGCAAAAAACAGCCCCGAGTTCTTTTTTTCAGTGCTGTCGTAACTTTGAAGCAAACCGTTGTAAGGGGAGGGCTCCTGTACTAGATTGAGGGAAATCGTTTTCCCGGCGCTACACACTCTAAGCAAAATAACAAACAAGAAAGACACACAACTTTACCGTGGTTGCAAGGTTGCAAGAAAATACAGTCTCTGGCTTGAATTTTGATTCATTTGCAAAAAAAATAGATTTTTTTTTAATGTAAAACCCCCTTCCCAATGAGAAATGAAGAGACCCTGAAGCTGGCAGACCTTCTCCACTTTGAGTGGCATGCACAAACACACACAGACACACACACTGAGCCTCCTCCAAGTGGGGGACTCCACTTTCGAGAATGGCACCCTCCTTCCCCCAACTTTTGGGAGGTGCCCCAGGCAACCTACCTGGGAATAGCAGGAGGAGGAAGAGGAGGCTGGCTGAGGGTCCCATCATACAGCAAGGGGTCGCCCAAGAGGTCCAGTCGGGCATGGCTATCTGGGCATGGCCAAGCCTGGACGGCCGTCCGTTGCTTCCAGCCGAGGCATCTCAAAGGTTGCACTGTCTTCGGCTGGTTTTTCTGACACGCCACCAAAAGTCTCTGTGTGTTTCTCCCTCCTTCATCTTGGAAAATATTTTGATTGGCCACTAAAAATAAGCCTCCCTTTCCCACCCCACCCTCAGTGGGATGCAACGTGGTTTTTTTAAAAAGAGAGAGAGAGAGAGAGAGAGAGAAGGAAAAACCCTGTATTTTGCAGATGCCGAAATAACAAAGGTGGACAATACCAAATTGCAAAGCTGGCAAGGGATGAAGAAGTCGCTTTGAATTGTGGAGATGAAAAATTAAAAAAGAAAAAAAAAGCCTCTGCATTTCTTTTTGTTTATGTACACTGAGAGCATTTGCACCAAGACAAATTCCTTGTGTGTCCAATCACACTCGGCCAATAAAGAATTCTATTCTGTTTTAAAAACTTCTTAACTCAAGCAAAACTTTTAGTTCTGATCGTAGAGCAAGCAACACATCCAATGAATTATCTCTATTTAGAAACAGCCAGGCAGAAGATGCAACTCACTGTCTCAAATTTCACACTTCACCACACAAATGCACAATTGGTGGGAACGTTAACCATCAACAAGGAGCTAATTGTTCATAACAAACTTATTTTCCAAAGGACGAGAAGGCAGGACGAGAAGTAGTGGATGAAAATTCATCAAGGAAAGAAGCAATCTAGAACTCAGGAGAAATGTCCTGACAGTGAGAACAATTAACCAGTGGAACTGTTTGCCACCAGAAGTTGTGAATCAAATCAAACGTTTATTGTTCAATGCATAACATGTGTGCAATGAAATTGAAAGGCTCCAACACTGAAAGTTTTTAAGAAGAGATTGGATAAACAATTGGTTTGAAGTGGTGTAGAGTTTCCTGCTTAAGCAGGGGGTTAGACTAGAAGACCTCCAAGGTCCCTTCCAATTCTGTTACTCATAACTAGAAAGCAAATTATTAGTTGTAGCACTAATATCGTTAATAATACTGCATATATTGATTGAAATAGTTACTTGATACCTTTTGGATCTAACTGGTATGTAAAATGCAGTGTTTGTTATGTTTCTCTCCCCAATTCTTAAGCTTCTTTAGTATTTTTAGTATTTATTTGATTTGTCAATCACTTACAAGATACAGGTATAAGAATAAATATAGTTTTGAATACATGAGATAGATACTTATAAGAAAAATAAAAAAACAATAGAACAGGGACGGTAGCCACAATTGGTGCGCTTATGCACGCCCCCTACAGACCTCTTAGGAAGCGGGTGAGGTCAATAGCAGACAGTCTAAGGTTAAAGTTTTTGGGGTTTGGGGAAGAAACCACAGAGTCAGGTAGAGGATTCCAGACATTGACCATTCTGTGGCTGAAGTCGTATTTCCTGCAACCAAGTTTGGTGCGGTTAACCTTGAGTTTGTATCTATTGTTTGCTCTTGTATTGTTATGATTAAAGCTGAACTATTCATTTGCAGGTAGGACATTGCAATGTATGATTTTATATACTATACTTAGATCGGACCGGAGGCAGAGTAGTTCTAGGTTTTCTAGGTCTAGAGTTTCAAGTCTGGTGGCATAAGGTCTTCTGCAATGAGTAGAGGAGCGGAGAACTCTTCTTGCGAAATATTTCTGGACTTTCTCAACTGTGTTAATATCAGATACATAATGTGGGTTCCAGACTGATGAGCTGTATTCAAGTATAGGTCTAGCAAATGTTTTGTATGCTCGAGTTAGTAGTGTGATATCACCAGAGAAGAAGCTACGTAGGATTAGACTAACAACTCTTAATGCCTTTTTGGCTATGTAGTTACAGTGGGCTCTAGCACTTAGATCATTTGAGATGAGTACTCCAAGATCCTTGACAGAGTTTGGATCCTCAACAAGGTCTTGACTATTTAGCTTGTATTTTATTTTCTGATTGTTTTGCCAATATGCAAGACAGAGCATTTATTTGTTGAAATTTGAAGTTGCCATTTGATTGACCATTCTGATACATAGTCGAGGTCTTTTTGGAGGGTAGCAGTATTGTCTGTGGTGTTGAATAGCTTTAAATCATCATGCATAGATATTCTCTGCTGTATCCCAAAATGATTGATTTCCCCATTCTGAACAATTGTGAATTGGGATTAAAGTGAAGGAGTGTGCTCCAGCATCCAGAAAAATTTTGGGGTGGTGGTGTGGGAGGATGGGATGTTTGCCTACCAGGAGCCCCCAAACCCTCAAACAGGGCTTCCAAAGGTTTGGGCTTCACTATAACTAGCTCGGGGCATTTTAAGTTATAGAATTACCTAATTGGTTGAGCCTTCCTTCCAGTTCCCAGCCAAAATCAACTAATAAGGTAGGTTAAGTTGAAAGATCTCACAAAATCCCCACTTAATGAGGGGCTGGGCTGGGCGTTGGGAGTGCCCGTTTTCTGCATTACCGGTGGCGTTGCCAAGGACAAGGGTGGCAGCATGGCGCAGAATGTTGCCAGGCACTGGGTGCCCACCAAGTCTCCACCCAAGCAGGCAGCCCAGGGTAATGGATGGGGGTCAAGAGAATTTAGGGATACTAAGGGTGCCTTTAGCACTGGGGGACTTGAAGCAAGCATCCCTTAAACCTCCTCCTGAATTACAAAATGCAAAATTCTGGTTTGGTCCCCACAAGACACAGGCTTTGGACCAGAGCATGGCATGGCATGGCATGGCATGGCATGGCATGGCATGGCATGGCACGGCACGGCACGGCACGGCACGGCACAGCACAGCACAGCACAGCACAGCATTAGCATAGCATAGCATAGCATAGCCTGGATTAATTGCTTTGGGGGTGACATTTCTCTGCGAACCACCAAAATTTTCTTGCAGCCCACCAGTAGTCCCTGGACCACTGCATTAAAGAGCTGATTTTTTTAAAAAAAGACCCCAACACCTTCCAATGAGTTTTACCTGCATGCTGAACTGAATTTGAAGCCCGCAAGCTTTTAAGTAACACAGGTCTCTTCACCACACTGTGCCGCTCTCAGGTTTGCAGAAAGCCTCTTGGGGGGGCGGGGGGATAACGTTTGCTTACCAAAAGAAAGCAAAGCTTCTCTTTAAAAGATAAAATCACTTGTGCTTCTCATTTTTTGTATCTTGTGTTTTTGCTGACAAGCTTTGGTATTCATCCTCAGATTGCAAGTTCCTGTGCAGGAGGGGAAAAAAATGTTTTGAAGATTTTTGTGGAATACGAGTAGATGCTTTGTGCAACTGGAATTAGGGATTTGCCCACAAAGCTCAGATCTGAGCAGCAGATTTGGTCTGGAACCAATGTATTTTTCTTCCAAATTCAAGTCCACCCCAATCCAATCGGCAGCTGACTCACATTTATGACAGCTGCAGCATCCCTGGGAGTCACGCGATCCCCTCTTGACACCTTCTGATGAGCAAAATCGATGGGGGAAGCCGGATTCACTTAACAACCGGGTTACTAAGAACAACTGCAGTGATTCACTGGACAGCTATGACAAGAAAGGTGGTAAAAAGCTCACTTAACAAATGCCTCACTTAGCAACAGAAATTTTGGCTCAATTGTGGTCATAAAACGAGGACGAACTTTAGTTGGGATTATTCCTAGAATCCTCAATCAATCCCAAAATTTTATCCACTGCTGCCATCTGCTGGACATTTAGCAGCATTGCGTGCTGATATTTTATTCCCTTTTTAGAAAGAGATAAGGAGCTGGACTCAGGGCCATCTCTGCTCAGGGGCACATCCTGTCTGTTCATTGGTCAGCGAGACAGCAAGGTCTCCGTCTTCTTTGAGGATTTTTCCCCACTTCCTGGCCAGCAGCCCTGAGATTTCCCATCCAGAACATAGGCAGCTTTTTACCCACTTCAATTGTTTCATTGCTGCCAAGGTCAATGAGATACAGGCACTGGCATGTCATAGTAATTAGCAATTGCACTTAGATTCATATCCACAGGACTTTTCAGCCCTCTCTAAGCGGTTTATAAACTCACAACCTGGGTCCTCATTTTACGGACCTCAGAAGGTTGGAAGGCTGAATCAATCTTGAGCCGGTCAGGATCGAACTTCTGGCAGTTGGCAGAATTAGCCTGCAGTACTGCATTCTAATCACTGGGGAGGGAAGGAGGAAAATAGCACTTAGACTTATATACCGCTTCACCGTGCTTTATAGCCCTCTCTAAGCAGTTGAGAGTCAGCCTATTTGTCCCCAATGATCTGGGTCCTCATTTTACCAACCTTGGAAGGACGGAAGGCTGAGTCAACCTTGAGCCGGTCATGACTGAACTCCCGGCAGTTGGCAGAATTAGCCTGCCATACTGCATTCTAATCACTGGGGAGGGAAGAAAGGAAGGAAGGAAGGAAGGAAACCTAGGAAGGAAGGAAAATAGCAATAGCACTTCGTCTTATATACCGCTTCATGGTGTTTTACATCCCTTTCTAAGCAGTTTACAGAGCCAGCCTCTGGCCCCCAACAATCAGGGTCCTCATTTTACCGACCTCAGAAAGATGGAAGGCTGAGTCAATCTTTAGCTGGTCAGGATCGAATTCCTGGCAGTTGGCAGGATTAGCCTGCAATACTGCATTCTAATCACTAGGGAGGGAGGGAGGGAGGGAGGGAGGGAGGAGATGGGAAGGAAGGAAGGAAGGAAGGAAGGAAGGAAGGAAGGAAGGAAGGAAGGAAGGAAGGAAGGAAGGAAGGAAATGGGAAGGAAGGACGGAAGGAAGGAAGGAGATGGGAAGAAAGGAAACCTAGGAAGGAAGGAAGGAAGGAAGGAAGGAAGGAAGGAAGGAAGGAAGGAAGGAAGGAAGGAAATGGGAAGGAAGGACGGAAGGAAGGAAGGAGATGGGAAGAAAGGAAACCTAGGAAGGAAGGAAGGAAGGAAGGAAGGAAGGAAGGAAGGAAGGAAGGAAAAAGAAGGAAGGAGATAGGAAGGAAACCCAGGAAGGAAGGAAGGAAGGAAGGAAGGAAGGAAGGAAGGAAGGAAGGAAGGAAGGAAGGAAGGAAGGAAGGAAAAAAGAAGGAAGGAGATAGGAAGGAAACCCAGGAAGGAAGGAAGGAAGGAAGGAAGGAAGGAAGATAGCAATTACTCTTAGACTGATATACCGCTTCGCAGTGCTTTCCAGCCCTCTCTAAGCAGTTTACAGAGTCAGCCTCTTGGCCCCCAACAATTCTGGGTCCTCCTTTTACCAACCTTGGAAGGATGGAAGGCAACCTTGAGCCAGTCAGGATTGAACTGCTGGCAGTCGGCAGAATTAGCGTGCAATGCTGCATTCTAACCACTGCGCCACCAGGGCTTTTAAATTAAAACCACTGCAAAATGCTGAACGTTTCATAGAAAACACAAGAGACAAAATGACAATATTTAATAAAACTTTAATTACTGAAGCAGACAAAGGACAGTGATACAAGTAACTCCTGACTTGCTCAATTCGTTTCGTGACCGTTCAAAGTTACAACGGCACTGAAAAAAGTGACTTATGGCTATTTTTCACACTTAAGACCGGAGCCACGTCACCATGGCCATGTGATCAAAAGTCACATGATTGGCAACTGACTCCTATTTATGACAGTTGCAGTGTCCCGGAGTTACGTGATCCCCTTTTGCAACCTTCAAGCAAAGTCAATGGGGAAGCTGGATTCACTTAACAACCAGATTACTCACTTAACAATGGTGGCAAGAGAGGTCATAAAATGGAGCAAAATTAACTTAAAACAAATGTTTCACTTAGCAATAGAAATGTTGGGCTCCATTGCAGTTGTAAAACGAGGACTACCTTTATTTCCATACAAAATTGACTGTTTAGCTAAAAAATGATAGCTTCACCCATCCATAAAATATCCTAAAAATTGTCCTGTTCAGGGCATTAGAAATCAGCAACAACACTTGGATATCACTGTGACCCAAGAACCATGTTAACACATTGGAATATTGATATTGGAAGATATTGGAAGACTGCTATCATGTCACACCATCCTTCTTTTCCTTAAACTAGGCATGTCTTCTGTCCATCCATGGTTTGCCCAGATGTCTTTCTTTCCTTCCTTCCTTCCTTCCTCTTTCTCTCTCTCTCTCTCTTGTCTCTCTCTCTTTTCTTTCTTTCTTTCTTTTTTCTTTCTTTCTTTCTCTTTCTTGGAAAAAACTTGACCCCTTCCTCCCCTCTGTGGCAGCCCCTCACATATTGGAAGGCTGCTATCATGCCTCCCCTGGTCTTTCTCTTCCCTAGACTAACCAGGCCCAGTTCCTGCATTGTATGTTTTAGCCTCCAGTCCCCTAATTTGGACTAGATGACCTCCAAGGCCCCTTTCTTCTGTAATTTGGTTAACCCTGAGGTAAACCCAAGAAACAGTAAGATGACTGGAATTCCCCCTTTGTAGAATGATACTGACAGGAAGGTTCTACACAACACGCTTAACTTGGGTCTAAATTAAATCAGTTTGAGGATTGTGGACAACATATTGAACCCTAAACTAAACAAGTCTTAGCCAAGATTCAAACAGAAAGAGAAGCCCATCCTGTAGGCATTTTTGGCACGCTGTGAGAACTCAGTCATAGCAATTCACAAACCATGGTTTACAGCTTGAGCATCATCTGTGAATCCAGCCATTGCAGCTTCCTGAAGAAACCATGATCAAACAAATCACTAATTAAACTCTGAGGTCCTTCTTGGCTTAAACTCAGTCCTATTTAACACGCTGGAACACCGTCTGCATCAGCCACAGTATCCATTTCGAGGCAGTTGTCAGCCATGTTGCTTTTCCTGCAAGCAACGTCGCCTGGGTCCCCCTTTGGGTCCTTCTTGATTACCTCAGCCTTCCCCAGGACGGACGTCAGCTGCACCCAGAAGAAGGCCTGGCGCCCGGGCTCCGAAGGCCACTCTAAGTAAGTCCTTTTGCTCAGCATCTTCCTCAGTCGGCAAAACTTGTTGGGCAGCGCTTGCGGGTCGATGGCTTCCTTCACCACCAAAACCACGTCCTCAAAGTTCATCCCCACCGCCCGCTGGTGAGCGAAGTAGAGCTCATAATTGCACCAGTCGCTGTCAACAAAGCTGCGCGAAAGCACAAAAATGATTTTGCGGCTATTTTCAATGTTCTCAATGATATTGTCGATGATCCAGCGGCCGGGCGTGAAATCCCGCTCGTGAATGCAGATGCGGTACGGCGGGGTCGAGGCCTCCAGCCTCTGGAGCAGTTCCCGCCTGACCCAGTCTGCGTCGGAGCAGCTGTAAGAGATGAAAGCATGGTACGTGAAGTCGCGCAACGGTTGGGAGCGGCCGGACCGATATTTGGAGCGCACGACTTGGAGGGTGGCCTTGAGATACCAGGGTACGTTGAACCGCCAACACAAAACCATGATGGCGATCACCACAGTGGCTGTGATGGAGACAGCAATGGCTACCACCACCATGACACTACACTGGGTCAGCCTCGGGGTGTAAGCAATCACCGCCGTGTCGAGCAGGGGCTCGGGATGATAACAGGTCCACCCGCTGGGCCAGTCCACAATCTGCAACTTGCCATTCCTCAGGGTCTCTTGAAGGAAGCCATAGAGGTCGCAGACACAATGGTAAGGGTTGTTCCCCGCTTTCAGCTGCGTGAGCTGTGGCATATTCACAAAGGAGCCTTTGCCGATGACACCGAAGGAGTTGCCGTCGATGGCCAAAACCCGGAGATTCGGGCATCTCCATTCGGTCGGGATAAACTTGATCTTGTTCCCACTCAGGCGCAGCTCTTGGAGGTCCACAGTGACCTCAAAGTACGCCATCTCAAGGCGTTCCAACTGAGAGTAGGACAAATCCAGGAACTGCAACCGGGTGGGAAGGCACTGGAAGATCCCCATCGTGACTACGTTGTAAGCCAAGTCCAACCAAACAAGACTGGGGCTCCAACCACACGGCAATTCCTTACAGTTCCTGATTTGATTGTGGCTTAGATCTAGCTTAGATAGTCGGGGCCAGCTGGATGTCAGCTTGGAGACTGTGCTCAGGTCGGTTAAAGCGTTGTTGCTAAGATTGAAGTGCTCCAGGCTGGGCATGATTCCTTGATATAAACAGCCTTCGTTGTAAATGTATCCGTCTAACAAGCGGTTATTAGAAACATCTAGAACCTCCACGTTCCTCATTTCCCCCCAGGCGTCACAGGGCACGAAGTTAAAGTTGACGTTGAGAATAGAAAGGTAGGTTACCCCAGCAAACCAGGTAAAAGTCCAGTCAAAACGCAAAATATCGGGGTTACTGATGTCCTTCAGCAACAAACGGCGGAGGGTCAGGTTGGCGATGCCAGCTTCTGGAAGCTTCCACTCGGGAGACCGGGCGAAATCGATAGCAATGAAGGAGAGGTCTCGCACGTGAGACTTCTGGACATTTAAGAGGACCAAACGCAGCAGGTTCTCGTTGAATTTCCCCCTGTAGAAGACCAGCTCTCCCACATGGACCTCAGCCAAGCCAGCGAAGAGGTCTACGGAATCGGTGTAGTAGGTGAACTCGAAGAGGTTACGGAAACGGAGATAATGGAGCTGCTTCCCTTTCAAGTCACGGAGCATAAGAGGCAGGGCCCCCGGGTTTCTGTCCAGTGCCACGTCGCACCACAATTCGGCGGTGTTGAGCTTAGAGAAGGCCCCTTCTTGATACTCCGTCAAACTGGAAGCAGTTTTGAGGAAAAACTTCTTCAACGGAATGTCCTTCAGAGGAACAAAGTCTTCACTGCCCACCGTGTAAACAACAGGGCCGCCCAGGGAGAACTCTTGGAGGTTCTCCAGGGAGCTGAACACCTCGTCCAGCCTCGAGCGAGGATAGAGGTTGTTTGAGATCGACAAGGCAGTCAGCCGCTTCAAAGGCCTCAAAGCCAGAGACGGGATTTCTCCCAAGGAGTTGTTGAAGAGACTCAACTTCTCCAAAAGGAGGTTGGACGCGAAGGAGTCGTTGGCGATCGAGAAGATGTGGTTGTAACCGAGATCTAACTCTTTCAGCCGAGTCAAGGACGAGAAGTCCGCCGAGCCGATCTGTTCGATCTTGTTGTAGGAGAGGTCCAGCTTCTCCAGGGTGCTGGGAAGGTCCTGGGGGACGTGGAGCAGCTTTTGGCCTCGGCAAGGAGCGACGGTGTTAGAGACTAACTGGCAAGGAGACGTCCCAGGACTCTGGGCCCAAGCCAGGAATGCCACGCACAGAACCAGGAAGAGGCCAGCCGATGGCGATGGTCCCATACCAGTTCCTCACATTTTCCAACTCTTCTTTCCTGGGCAGGGAAGAAAAATAAAATGGATGGCAGTCAATTTGGATTTTCCCCAGGGAGGAAAAAAAAATGTCTTCCCTTCCATCTTTCTCTCACAATCTTGATTACATTCAGTGGAAATCTATCTTCTATCAATTCTATTTGTCTGTCTGTCTGTCTGTCTGTCTGTCTGTCTGTCTGTCTGTCTGTCTATCTATCTATCTATCTATCTATCTATCTATCTAAAATACCACTCACGCATCATCAGAAAATCTCCAGAACCGTAAAGCCTAGAAACTTGAAATCTGGCACGTAGGTTCCTCTTGGCTTCTAGGTGCTCACTAAGAAAAGATTTTTCGAAATGACCATCAGAGCCTTAGAATTTCCTATATTATTATTATTATTAACAGGCTCTGATGCTAAGGAGTTCTCCTCCCCCACCCCATCTGGAAAGAAATCTCTTCCAATTGCAAAACACAAGCAGAGGAGTTTCAGTTTCAGAGCACCAAGCAGCTTTAGTACAGAACAGTTGAGCTAAGCCACGCCCAGGCTCCTTGCTGTCTCCTTCTTGAGCACACAAATACTGTTTCAGTTTCCAAACAGCCCTCAACTCCCTCACACACTGACAGGACGCTAGCCAGATGAATACCGATGGATGCTGGTAGGCAGAGGCAGAATTCCCCCCCACCTTATTTTCCTCCCCAAAAACTAAGCCCGACCACATAGCTTCGTAGCGAAGCGCGGGTATCGAGCTAGTAAAGGATAACCCTGATTGTTAAGGAACAGTAGGGTAGCCATTGCTTTTCACAGAACTGTCAGGACCTCGAAACTGGGTCATTTTGAGATGGGGGAAGGCTTTAAAAGGGGGGAATGGGTCCCTTAAGCCCCGCAAAGCTTGAGGCATTCACTTTTCTTGCAACAACCCAGGATACAAAACAAAGCAAAACGCAAGAAGAGGCAGCTTGGCATACACCTTTGTGACAAGGATAGACGTAACCTGGCAAACGCCAAGCTGGTCTGTTTATGAGTTAGAAAAAGGGCCCTTGATCCGGCTGCCATGGCAGCCCCCTGCTAAAAAGGCAATTTTGTGCCAACTCAGATAGCTGCTAATCCAGTTCTACAAAGGAATGATTGACATTCTCATTTGCACCTCTGTAACCCTCTGGTTTGGCACAGCAACCAAACAGGGAGAGGGACAGAGTTTGACGGATAGCTAGGACTGCAGAAAAAAACAACTGCACCCAGCCTGCCCATATACTGCACAGATCAGAAGGAGGGCTATGAAATATCTACACACCCCTCACATCCTGGACATAACCTGTTTCAACGTCTTCCCTCAAAATGGCGCTACTGTGCATTGCACGCCAAAACAAATGGTGTGGGGTCTCCTGCTTGGGCGGGGGTTGGACTTGATGACCTACAAAGTCCTGTCCAACTCTGTTAATCTGTTAAATTTTTAAATAGATACAAGGACAGTTTCCCCTCCCCGCCATGCTATCAGTCTGCTGCACAACTAATTCCCCCAACACTGTCAAACCACTTAGTAGGGCTGTATTACTACCGGTATTATCCATCTCATCTTTCCTCTCACCTATTTCCTTATCATCTTATGACTATAGCTTTGTTGCTTGTATCTTATGATTTATATTGACTATTTAAGTATCCTAGTATGATTCATGTTGATTGCTTATTTAGCGTCCTACAATTGTGTTGTATCTTATGATTTATGGTAATTGTATTTTACAATTATGATCATGATTTATCAGTCTGTTGTTGTATGTACACTCTGAACGTCTGCACCAGAAACAAATTCCTTGTGTGTCCAGTCACACTTGGCCAATAAATAATTCTATTCTATTATTCTATAATTCTGTTCCATTCTATAATAATATTCTATTCTATAATAATATTCTGTTCTATTCTGTTCCATTCTATAATTCTGTTCCATTCTATAATTCTGTAATTCTATTCTATTCCTATTTCTATTCTATAATTCTACTCTACTCTACTCCTACTCTTTTGTCGTGAGCTGCTCTGCCCTGGCAGGAGAGTCCCAAGAGAAACTCCAGAGACTGGCCTGTCCCCAAAGGGGCAAAGTTTATCCCTCCTTGTTTGCAATGACTGATAAAGCCAAGATTATGTTTACACCAGGAGGGACAAGATTTGCTTCCAAGGCCTGAGCAATCTTTCAGGCACTGAACAATATGAGATAACTGAGCTTGCCTCAGCTCCAGGAACTCCGAAACCAATGGTGAAAGGTCCTGTCAAGGTCAGGCATTTTTGGCTTGGCACCTTGCTGGCATCCTGGCATCCATCATCTATTGGAGGGGCGGGAGGAGAGGAAATAGAACAACTGTAACAATAGCATTTAGACTTATATACCACTTCACACTGCTTTCCAGCCTTCTCTAAGCGGTTTACAGAGTCAGCCTCTTGCCCTCAACAATCTGGGTCCTCATTTTATTCACCTCGGAAGGATGGAAGGCTGAGTCAATCTTGAGCCTGGTCGGATTCAAACTCCTGGCAGTCGGCAGAATTAGCCTGCAATATTGCATTCTAATCATTGGGAAGGGAGGGAGGGAAGGAAGGAAGGAAAGAAGGAAGGAAGGAAGAAGGGAGGGAGGGAGGGAGGGAGGGAGGGAGGGAAGGAAGGAAGGAAGGAAGGAAGGAAGGAAGGAAGGAAGGAAGGAAGGAAGGGAGGAAGGGAGGGAGGGAGGGAAGATAGCAATAGCACTTCAATTTACAGTTTCACAGTCTGCAATACTGCATTCTAACAGGAAGGAAGGAAGGAAGGAAGGAAGATAACAATAGCACTTAGACGGATATACCACTTCACAGGGCTTCACAGTCCTCTCTAACCAGTTTACCGAGTCAGCCTCTTGCCCCCAACAATCGGGGTCCTCATTTTACCGAGCTTGGAAGGACGGAAGGCTGAGTCAACCTGGAGCCAATCAGGATCAAACTGCTGGTAGTCGGGAGAATTAGCCTGCAACACTGCACTCTAACCAGTACACTACCATGGTTCCTAATAGGCACTAAGCATTTATGCGGGTAGAGATGTGAAAGAGGGAGGGGGAAGTGTTGGGTCTCCGGCTTGGGTGGGAGGGTTGAACTAGATGACCTACAGGGTCCCTTCCAACTCTCTTAAATCTGAATCTTTCCTGTTTGTGAGGAACGGTGCTTTCTAAGTGGCAGGCTTGATGGAAACCAGAGGTGTGAGAAAACCAGCCTGTTCCAGTCTTTAAGGCCATGAAGTTTGGGAATGGAATGAGAATTGCATCAAACATCCAAGCCGTTCCCAATATAGCTAGGCACAATAACTAGGTGGCACACCATCGGGTGTGTCTAGTTTAATGAAAAGAAGACACAATAGCATTTTTCCAGTATTTGAGGGGCTGCCACAAAGAAGAGGGGGTCAATTTATGGTCCAAAGCACCTGAAAGCAGGACAAGAAACAATGAGAATCAAGGAGAGAAGCAACTTGGAATTAAGAAGAAATTTCCTGATGGTGAGAACAATTAATCAGTGGAACTGCTGGCCACCAGAAGTTGTGGTTGCTCCATCACTGGAGGTTTTTAAGAAGAGATTGGATATTCATTTGTCTGAAATGGTATAGGGTTTTCTGCCTAAGTAGGGGGGTTGGACTAGAGGACCTCCAAGGTTATTCTATTCTGTTCTGTATTCTGTTCATTGGTCAAGGGAGAGGGAGAGGGCCGGGACGAAGGGGCAATGTTCATAAACTTTTGCGTGGGAACCCTGGTCTTGTTTTGTTTGCCACCGCTAATCCTCAGTCCAAGAACCCCTCACCTTCACCAAAGGGAGTCGAGGGTCTTTCCTTCTTAGGGCTCCAGCTGGGGCAGGACTGACAGATTCCGGGAAGCAGTTCAGAAATATCTGGAGCACCACAGGTCTTGTCCCTGGAGTAGAAATGCCCAACTAGTTCTTGCCATCATAGGTGATGACCTGCTGAGAAGCTAATTCCCAAAGGTGCACCAGGCTTTGCCCGGCCTGTATATACAATGCAAGCAGTCCTGGTGTCAGGGCTCCGAAAATCCACCCCCATTCAAATCGTAAGTCTCTAGCCACATATCTCAGTTAAAAAAAAATGATTTATTAGGAGTGACCATGTCGGCGTTACCCGGGTGCAGCCGACTCTGAGACACATCATTCATTGTCACCCTTGACCCTGGTCTTCCCCCCATCCCCTGGATGTATATTCTCCAATGGGACACATCCATAGCCAAGAGCCATCAGTCATACTCTCCAGTAATAATCTTCCGTGCCAACAGCTTCAGCTGCCCAGCAATTATCTGAAGCATCTAAGGAATGCCCTACTTTCCCCACTCACTTTCTGCTGGCAACTAAAAAGAGACCAATGGTACAGGCCAGTCCTCAACTTACAACAGCTCATTTAGTGACTGTTCAAAGTTCCCATGGCACTGAAAAATGCGTCTTGTGTTTTTTTTTTAAATTACAACCTTTGCAGCAACCCCATGGCCACGTGATCAATGGCACCTGGTTCCTATTTACGATGGTCGCAGTGTCATGACCATGTTTTGTGACCTTCTGATGAGCAAAATCAAGGGGGAAGCCAGATTCACTTAACAACTGGGTTACTCATTTACCAATTGCAGCAATTCCCTTAACAACGATGGAAAGGAAGGTCGTCAAACGGGGCAAAACTCCACGTCTTGCTTAGCAACAGAAATTTTGGTCTCGATTGTGGTCGTAGGTCAAGGACCACCTATACCTGACCTCTCTCCCTCTCTCTCTCTCTCTCACACACACACACAAATTCCCGTCCCTCCTTTTTTATTAGCCTATATTTATGCTAACATTTCTTAGCATATAAAAATATGCTAATATTTCATTTTGCCCAGATTCAAAATGAAAGTTTAGGGCAGAGGCTCATGACAGTAACTTTAATCATGCATGAGGGATCTTGAGTGCACTAAATTTTATCATGGCCATCTAACCATCGAGTTTCCTCCTTCAACATTCTTGCCTTGAACAATCGGGAACAAGCCAAAAAAAATGCAATTGCTTGCCAAAAATTTACTTTCCCAGGCTTTCTATGCACCTGCTGCAACAGGTCATCCAATCTCCACCCCCCCTCCTCACAGGTGAAATCCACTCTTTAGGTAGAACAGCTCAACCCCCCCCCAAAAAAGGTACGTGGTGTACAATGAGGGTGGATTTAAATCAGGGGTCTCCAACCTTGGCCCCTTTAAGACTTGTAGACTTCAACTCCCAGCAAAGCTGGCTGAGGAATTCTGGGAGATGAAGTCCACAAATCTTAAAGTGGCCAAGGTTGGAGACCCCTGATTTAAAGAGCCTGCATTCACACAGCATATTTACCCAGGTGAGCTGATCCTAGTTAAGTCAAATAACTCAACATTTTGAGACTGTGAGCAGGAAAGAACCAGAATCCTTCAAGGAGAAAAGAAAGGACTTCTGAGGTTTGTGAACTATCTTGCATTAATTTTTTTTGAAAAATATCATGATATAGGTTGTCCTCTACTGACAACAGTTCTTTTAGCAACCTTTCAAAATTACGACGCCACTGAAAAAAGTGACTTATGACCATTTTTCACACATAAGACCTTTGCAGCATCTCCATGGTCACGTGGTTTACATTGGGATGCTTGACAACTGATTCATATTTACAACGGTTGCAGTGGGGGGGGGGTGCCACATGATCCCCTTTTGTGACTTTCTGACAAGCAAAATCAACAAGGAAGTCAGAATTCACTTAACTGTGTTTCTAATTGAACAACAGCACCGATTCCCTTAGCAAACGTGGCAAGAAAAATGGGGCAAAACTCACTTAACAGATTTCTCACTTAGCAACATACATTCCAGGCTCAATTGTCCTCGTAAGCTGAGGACTATCTCTACTAAAGAAAGCTAGATGCAACAGCCTAGTCATAAAATACACTAATATCTAAAGCAAACAAATCACACGCTTAAAGGGATACTCAAAGTAATACAGAGCAGCTGAGAACACAA
Organism: Pseudonaja textilis; assembly: GCF_049901715.1. NCBI lineage: Eukaryota > Metazoa > Chordata > Lepidosauria > Squamata > Elapidae > Pseudonaja > Pseudonaja textilis. Next base: position 546,360 of record NC_142005.1, read on the forward strand.
ACTTAGCAGGATTAAACAGGCGCCGAGTAATTTGTGGCTCAGATGGGGAAAAGAAAATTATTATCCTTCTAAATGCATTGTGTGAACCATCCCAATATGCCATCCGCACATTTTAGCATTACGTGTGCTGTGGACACCCTATTTGCAAAACCAGGTAGGGTGTTGTGTGGACACAGAGTGGCATCAGCATGTCTCAGTCCCCATACAGGTAGTGCCTGTATGCATTTAGTGAGCGTTCCAAGTTACAATACCGCTGAAAAAAGTGACTGATGACCATTTTTCACATTTAAGACCGTGGGTCATAATGATCACATCCCCTCGGTCACCATCATCTTTATGATGGTGGCAGGGTCATATTTATGACGGTTTGCATCTTGAGGTCACATGCAACTGACTCATATTTATGATGTTGGTTGATCAATGTGATTATTTGTGACCTTCTAACAAGCAAAGTCAATGGGGAAACCAGATTCATTTAAAAACCAAGTTACTAACTTAACCACTGCACGGTTTCACTTAACAACTGTGACAAGAAAGGTCGTAAAATGGCCCAAACCTCATTGAGCAACTGTCTCGCCTACCAACAGACATTTTGGGCTCCATTTCAGCCGTAAGCCGAGGACTATCGTACCTGTATCTGCATTCCCACATACAACATTAAAGGCACACCCCGCTCCTGCAAGGGAGGCTCACACTGCATTAAGGCATAACATGCTTATTAAAGTTCACAAAACTTATCCACCGATGTTTGTAAAAAGAGTTCCTGGTTTATCACACCTGAACTGCAATTTGTGCAAAAAAAAAAAAGGGGGGGGGTTAAACAAACCACGGCTTGAAAAAGGATGCAAACCAAGTTAGAGCTGATTACACCAGCACCGTTAACTCATTTACTGACTAAACATATGAATCAGAATCAAGCTGGAAGGGACCTTGGAGGTCTTCTAGTCCAACCCCTGTTCAAGCAGGAGATCATACACCATTCCAGACAGGTAGCTGTCCAGTCTCTTCTTTAAAACCTCCAGTGATGAAGCAGCACCAACTTCTGGTGGCAAGCTAATTGGCTAATTGTTCTCACTGTTAGGAAATTTCTCCCTAATTCTAGTTGCTTCTCTCCTTGGTTAGCTTCCAATCCTTGTTTCTTGTCTTGCCTTCTGGTGCTCTGAAGAATAAGCTGGCCCCCTTTTCTTTGTGGCAGCCCCTCAAATACTGGAATACTATCATGTTGCCCCTGGTTCTTCTTTTCATTAAATTAGACATACCTGCAACTGTTCTTCCTATGTTTCTGCCTCCAGTCCCCTAAATCATCTTAGTTGCTCTTCTCTGCACTCTTTCCAAAGTCTCAACATCTCTTTTTGCAACGTGGGGACCCAAAACTGGATGCAAAATCCCAGCTGTCTCCTTCCTAAGGCTTTATAAAATGATACTAATAGGAAAATATAATATAAAATAAATAAATAACCAGGACTCCTCACTAGCCAGGATGCAGCCGCCGGATCCTCCACTAACCTGGTTCAGCATGACGCGGCCCCAGACGCCCGCAGAAATACCCCTGCAACGGGGTCCAGTCAACGCGTGTCGGGACGAGCACTTCGGGATAGCTTTTCCGGGCCGGATTCGCAGAGTTTTGCTTTCCTGGGAGCGGCAGCGACTTCTCTCGCCTTTAGGCGGCGCCAGAGAGGCGTCTGTCTGCTCTGCGCTTCACGGGCGACGCCGCGCCCCTGGCTCCGCCCCTGACTCCGCCCCTTTTCCCTCAGAGAAGCTGCCAGCCGCGCCGAACCCGCCCGGCGTTAAAGCGCCTCGTCCGCCCGCATTCCAGGCTCTTTTAAACTCCGAGGAAAGGGGCGTGGCTTCCACTTAAAGGGACAGCTCCTTTTTTTCCACCTCGCGCGCCAATTGACTTCTTCAGCGCTGTTGAGGACGTTGAAAAGCAACGTTAGGGGATCTATTTCAATCAATCAGAATAGAGTTGGAAGGGATCTTGGAGGTCTTCTAGTCCAGCCCCCTTGATCAAGCAGGAGACCCTACCTCTCTCTTCATGCTCTACATAAATGATAAATGCATTCTCTTTGCTGATGATGTAAAGCTGTTCAACACCACAGACAATACTGCTACCCTTCAAAAAGACCTCGACTATGTATCAGAATGGTCAAACAAATGGCAGCTTCAAATCTCAACAAATAAATGCTCTGTCCTACATATTGGCAAAAAAAAAATCAGAAAATAAAATACAGGCTGAATAGTCAAGACCTTGTTGATGATCCAAACTCTGTCAAGGACCTTGGAATACTCACCTCTAATGACCTAAGTGCTAAGAGCCCACTGCAACTACATAGTCAAAAAGGTGTTAAGAGTTGTTAACCTAATCTTGCGCAGCTTTTTCTCTGGTAATATTACACTAATAACTAGAGCATACAAAACATTTGCTAGACCAATACTCGAATACAGCTCATCAACTGTATGGGAACCCATATTATGTGTCTGATATTAACACAGTGGAGAAAGTCCAGAAATATTTCACGAGAAGAGTTCTCCACTCCTCTACTCGTTGCAGAATACCTTATGCCACCAGACTCGAAATTCTAGACCTAGAAAACCTAGAACTACGCTGCCTTCGGTCTGATCTAAGTATAGTATATAAAATCATGCATTGCAATGTCCTACCTATCAATGAATACTTCAGTTTCAGTCATAATAATACAAGAGCAAACAACAGATACAGACTCAAGGTTAACCGCACCAAACTTGATTGCAGGAAATATGACTTCAGCAACCGAGTGGTCAATGTCTGGAATCCTCTACCTGACTCTGTGGTTTCTTCCCCAAACCCCAAAAACTTTAACCTTAGACTGTCTACTATTGACCTCACCCCTTTCCTAAGAGGCCTGTAGGGGGCGTGCATAAGCGCACCAACGTGCCTACCCTCCCTGTCCTATTGTTTCTTTTATTTTTCTTATATGTACCCATTTCATGTATTCATAACTATGTTTATTCTTATATCTATTATCTTGTAAGTGATTGACAAATCAAATTAAATAAAAATAAAATACACCATTTCAGACAAGCGGCTGTCCAGTCTTTTCTTTTTTGAAAAAGTGTTTTTATTTATAAAAACAAAAACAAACAAATAAAACCATCTTCCGATTCTACAATGTGTCGGTTGGGTACATATATCTTGTGCACATAATAATATTATCACACATTTCTTGATTGTTTATATTTATAACCATTCTAATCAATATTTTATATTACATTTGTCAATTGTTATATTATCCTTAACATTGTAATTATTATCTTTCAAAAATATATTACATCCTTACCTAAACTATATTCATTATCTTATTCAGTATAACTCAATCAATTACGATATACTATTGTTACAAGTTTCAACTTCTTACTCTTCTATCTAGCCATTCATAAAATAAATTCCAAATTTTATAATAATCTTTTTCTTCCTGTTCTCTAATTGCCATAGTCAATCTACTCATTTCTGCACATTCCATTATTTTCTTAATTGTTTCCTCTTCCATCGGAATTTTCTCATTTTTCCAATTTTGTGCAAATACAACTCTAGCTGCTGTTAATACATTGATAATCAAATACATTATCTCTTTATTGTAACCTTCAGGCAAAATTCCCAATAAAAATGTCTCTGGTTTTAAGACTATTAGTTGTTTTATCATTTTTTCCAACCACGTGTGCATTCTAGTCCAATATTTTTAGTGTCAATGCATGTCCACCACATATGGTAGTATGATCCAGGTATCTGATGACATTTCCAACACTTCGCTGGACTGCCATCTGTCAGAAAAGGTGTTGGGTGGGGGGTTGGACTAGATGACCCACAAGGTTCCTTCCAACTCTCTTAAATCGGACTCTTTCCTGTTTGTGAGAAATACTCCCTGCAGATCTAAGTAGAAAAACGTTGAGAACTAAATCAGGACTTATAGTCTGTAGCCCGACTCCCCTTTCCAAAACCTGTCCTGTAAGTGCTTAGTTTACAGGTAGTCCTTGACTTACGACCACAATGGAGCCCATAATTTCTCTGTTATTAAGTGAGACATTTGTTAAGGGAGTTTTGCCCCCATTTTAGGACCTTTCTTCTTGTCCCAGTGGTTCAGTGAAACATTGCAGTGGAGTGAATCTGGCTACTGCCCCACTGATTATGCTTGTCAGAAGGTCGCAAAAGGAAAACACAGCACTGAAAATAGTGACTTATGGCCGTTTTTCACACTTATGACCATTGCGACATTCCCATGCTCATGTGATCAAAATTCAGGTGCTTGGCAACTGACTCTTATTTATGACGGTCGCTGTGTCATGCAATCCCCTTTTGCGACCTTCTGAAAAGCAAACTCAAGGGGGAATTAAGATTCACTTAACGACCCTGTCATTAACTTAACCACTGCAGCGATTCACTTAACAATGATGGGGAGAAAAGTTGTAAAAGGGGGCAAAATTCACATCACAAATCTCTGACTCAAGCATAGAAATTTTGGCCTCCATTGTGGTCGTATGACAAGGACTACTGTACATGAAACAAAACGTAGAAGCGGCAAACCACGTTAAAAATAATAATAATAAAAGGGTTGTTTTAGATTCTAGATTGTGCAAGATTCTCTCTAGCCATGTTCAGAGCGCATTATCCAAAGCATTAGCAAAAGGGCCGTTCTGGAGAGGGGTCTTATTTCTTCCCTCTCCCCTGGCTGTGTAGTTGTGACTTTCACAAATATGTGAATGCAGCTATTAAAGTTGTGCATTACATACTTGCAAGGGTGGGATTCAGCCGGTTTGAGCTGGTTCGGCCAAACTGGATGTTAAATTTACATCTGGTTCGACGAACCGGTAGTGGAACCGAATGGCTGGCCCCTCCCATCCCTCCCCTCCCCTCCCCAGAGTCTCCATGCAGCCCACTTTCGACGCAGGTAAGTGCAGGGTATGTGCGGAGGCTCTGGGAGAGGGAAAAACGGCCCTCCCAGAAGTACCGGAAGTCCGGAAACGGGCCTGTTTCCGTCTTCTGGAGCCCGGGGGAGGCCATTTTCGCCCTCCCAGAGTCCCGAGGGAAGCCTCCGGAAGGGGAAGGGGAAGGGGAAAAACGCCCCTCCCGGAAATTCCAGTAGGCCACGCCCACCATGGCCACACCCACCCAGCAACCAGGCAGAGAACTGGTTGCTGGGATTTGTGAATCTCACCCCTGCATACCTGCAAGGTCATTTCCGCAGATCATTGAGAGAAGATGACATGCCACTTTGTTTGTCCTTCTCTCTCCGTCCTGGACACCTGGCGCCCACACTGCTTGTTCCAGGAAACTGAAAACAGGCCTTCATTCTCCACAGGGCGAGGTTGGCATTCCACCCCCCACCCCCTCCCCCCTTAAAAGAATGAAGCCGTGGCAGATTTAAGACTTATTGCTGGAAGCTGGCTCAACAGCAGAGCCCACTGCCAGAGGGACTTCGGAGTCCTAGTAAACAACCACTGAAATATGCCGTGTGCTGCAGCTGCCAAAAAAGCCATCGTGATCCTAGGCTGCATCAACAGGGGGATAGAATCAAGATCACGTGAAGTGTTAATACCGCTTTAATAAGGCCTGTGTAAGGCCACACTTGGAATACGGCAAGTATTGCCATGATACACACACAAAAAAGATGTTGAAGCTCTAGAAAGAGTGCAGAGAAGAGCAACAAAGATGATTAGGGGACTGGAATGGCTAAAACATATGAGGAACGGTTGCAGGAACTGGGTATGGCTAGTCTAGTGAAAAGAAGGTCTAGGGGTGATATTCCAGTATTTGAGGGGCTGCCATGGAGAAGAGGAGGTCAACTTATTTTCCAAAATATGGAAAGGGAGGCAAGAAAACAATAGATGGAAACTAATCAAGAAGAGAACCAGCCTAACACTAAGGAGATTTTTCCTGACAGTGCGAACAATTTACCAGTGGAAGAACTGGCCTTCAGAAGTTGTGGGTGCCTGAAATTAGAGAGCAAGAAGATAAGCAATTTTATATGATATGGGATTGGTTTTATCAATGGTTGGACAAAAAGACATGGTAATGTAATAGATTAGATAATTCTGTAATAGAAGTTCAATAGATCGATATAAAATATAATACAGACATATATAACCATTGGATGAAAGTACGATATAAATTTCAGAATAAAATTTGGAATATCTCGTATAAAATGATGGAATAAATAGTTTAGTCATGGATGATTAATAACTGATAAATATATAAGCATATGTTAGTTTGACAATGTGAAAATCTATATAAACTATGAGTAATGACTATGAAAGGACAGCACAAAAGACTTGTAACTAACTGACACACTGTATGTATATAAAATGGAAGATGTTTTTATGTTTTGTTTGTGTATGTTTGTCTTAAAAATAAAAACTTTTATTAAAAAAAAGAAGTTATGAGTGCCTATTCTGTTCTATTCTATCCTATTCCTTCCAACATTTATTCTATTCTATTCTATTCTATTCTATTCTATTCTATTCTGATTCTGATTCTATGATTCAATTCTATGATTCTATTCAATTCTATGATTCTATTCCATTCTATTATTCTATTCTACTATTCTACTCTATTTCTCTTCTATTTTATTCTTATTCCCTATTCTATTCCTGTTCCTAATTCTATTATTCTGTTCCATTCTGTTCCATTCCATTCCTTCCAATATCTCATCTTTCTCTCCTCCCCTCTCCTCTCCACTCTGTATCTTCTCTTCTCTTTGCTTCTTATTCTGGCTCATGTCACCCCTGGTCCTCCTTTTCACTCACTAGACACCCTCACTTCCTGCAACCGTTCCCGCTACCTTCCAGCCCTCTGGTCATCTCCGCTGCTCTTTCCTGCACCCTTTCAATTCTCCGTGGGTTGCCCTTAACTTTATGGTCCATCCTGAGTGGGCTTCCTTGTTCTGCCGTCCTAACTGTTTTCATGCCTTCATGGCTTCACGCACTGGGCAATTCCAAGAAGAGGATGAGTTCAACAACCAAACCGGGCATGTTGAGCGAATGCAGCTGGCGCAGTGGCTCATGCTTACGTGGCTTCCTGTGGTTGCTCCCAATTTTGAGTCAGCTGCTTTGTGTGACTCTGCCACCCGCTTTTCTTTCCCAAAACATTGGACAGGGCTGCAGAGGCTGTATCTAATTTTGCAACATTTCTGCGTTTCAAAAGTCCATTTGAGGCACTTATAGGGCGTGCCCTACGATACTCCGGTGCGAGTGAAACCTCGGTCTGCCAAAAAGGTTCCTAAAATGTCATAACATGTGACATTATATAGGCAGTCCTCGAAGCTGCGACCACAACTGAGCCCAGGATTTCTGTTGTTAAGCGGAGATGTTTGCTAAGCGAGTTTTGCCCCATTTTACGACCTTCTTTGCCACAGCTGTTAAGTGAATCACTGCAGTTGATAAGGTAAGTCACCAAGTTGTTAAGTGAATCTGGCTTCCCTAATGACTTTGCTTCTTGGAAGGACGTAAAATGGGATCATATGACCCCAGGACACCACAAACTTCATAAATATGATTTATGAATTTTGATCATGCAAAGGTTGTAACTGTGAAAAACAGCCGTAAGCCACTTTTCCCAGTACCGTTGCAAATTTGAAGGGTCACTAAATGCACTGTTGCAAGTTGAGGAGTACCTGCACTGTTTCCAGCTGCTGTTTATTGAAATCCACATTTCCCCATGATTGACAGACATTCACATCCCGTTTTCCAATTTAGATCTTTCAAACTTTGCCAAATCAGCCCAGTTCTGAGTCTCTGTTTTTCCACTTCTTTCACAATAAGTGCCCTTGGCAGAGTGGCACCTGGAGTTTATTAGGAAGTCACTCTTTTGAAAACCCTTTGACTGCTGGACACTCGTGCTCCTTCCCTCCTGTCAGCCAAGGAAGGGGAAGCATCTTCCTTCCAAGGGTGTGGCTCAGCCTAGAAGGCTCCGGATTTTCCTCTGCAAATCTTCCAGAATCATTCTCGCCATGACCAACTCTCCACAGACAACTTGCCATGGCCAACTCTCTATGGTCAACTCACCACGGCCAACTTGCCCTGGATTTATCATGGCCAACTTGCTATGCCAACTTGCTGCAGCCAATACACCATGACCAACTGGCCATGGCCAAATCTCTATGGCCACCTCGCCATGGCTAACTTTCTATGGTCAACTTGACATGGTCAACACTCTATGGTCAACTCTCTACGGCCAACTCGCCATGCCTCTCTATGACCAATTCACCATGGCCAACTCTCTTTGGTCAACTCACCATGGCCAACACTCTATGGTCAACTCTCTATAGCCAATTCTCCATGGCTCTCTATAGTCAATTTGCCATGGCTACCTTGCCGCAACTTGCCATGTCAACTTGCCATGGCCAACATTCTATGGACAACTCTCCAAGCCAACTCCCTATGGCCAACTGACCATGGCCAATTTATTGTGGCCAACTCACTGCAGCCAACTCGCTGTTGGACAATTTAACAATTCAAGTGTTCAGAATAACTTAATTTTTTTTTATATTTTGTCATTCACACTCCATTCTGTTCCTCCTTTTGCATTCTTTCTCTAATGCTTCTATGCCCCCATTTCTTTGATATTAGTGTAACTCTTGTCCAACGGTGAATTGTCTCACAGTAAGTTGGCCGTGGTGAGTTGGCTATGGCGAATTGTGATTCAGGAGACATGGCTACCTTCATCAGATGGCTGCCATGATGGGTGGGCTTGGCCAACACTGCTTGGCCAGAAGAGAGGTTGATGAGGCTGCTCTCCATCATCCCTCCAGGATGCTCCAGTCTAGGTGATCCCCAAACTTCTACCAAAAGGAATGACTGACTCACAACGAGGAACTGTTCTGTTTTCTGAAAACGAATGAGAATTATATTGCAAACAGGGGCTTTCCTAGCTTGCTAAGACCTTCTCATTCTTCGCTACCTGTTGTTCTGGCTGGGAACTATTAAAAGATCACCTGGATGAGAAACACGGTTTTGCTTGTGGTCTGTCACACCCGTCTCCTTCCTGCTTGGGAAAAAGAAATTGGTGAATTGCTAAAAAGGGAGGTCTTGTTTCTGAAAAATCACAGCCGGCACCTCAAACATACAAAGGCTTATTCGGAGATCAAATGGTCAGTTGCAAAATAAATGTGACAGAAAAAACCCAAGACTGGTGTCCAGTTTTGTTGTTTCAAAAATGAGTTTCCCCTTTTTCGTAAGGAACAACTCACAGTAAACATGGGCAGGCAGAAATTTGCCAAGAATTAGTTGCCAGTTAAAGACTAAAACTGGTAACCCAAGGCGGCACCTACCGGTCTTGCTGGGAAGCGTCTGAGAAGCAGTTGGTCAATTCTTGCTGGGAGTTGGATCCCCTTGAATTGCTAAAGCTTGGTGAGACAGGATGTTGACAGATCTCCAACAGCATAGAGGGAAGGAGGCATGTCTAGTCTAATAAAGAGAACATTTAGGGGTGACATGGTAGCCTTCTCCCGGTACTTGAGGGGGCTCTCAAGGAGAAGACTTAATTCTCCTGAAGGTAGGACAAGAAGCAACGGGTAGAAGCTCCTCAAAGAGAGATCCAACCTAGAACTAAGGAGAAACTTCCCGACAGGGAAAAACAATTAATCCATGGAAAGGCTTCCGTCCAGACGTTGTGGATGCTCCATCACTGGAGGTTTCCAAGAAGAAACTGCACAGCCACTTGTCCACGATGGTATCAAGACTCCGTTCTTGAGCAGGGGGCTGGATTAGAAGACTTCCAAAGTCCATTCCAGCCCTAGGATTTCTCTCCTCTTCTCCCCTTCCCTTTTTTCTCTCCTCTCCTTCTTTCCTCATTCCCATCCCCTTTCCTCCTCCCCCTTTTCTCTCTTCCCCCTCCCCTTCCTTTTCTCTCCTCGCCTATCTCCCTTTCCCTTTTCTCTCCTTCCCTCTCTCCTTTCCTCTCTTCTCCCCTTTCTCTTCTCTGCTCTCCTTTCTTCATTCTATCTTCTTTCCCATCCCATTTCCTCCTCTCCCCTTCTTTTCTCTTCCCTCCCCTTCCTTTTCTCTCCTCGCCTATCTCCCTTTCCTTTTCTCTCCTTCCCTCTCTCCTTTCCTCTCTTCTCCCTTTCTCTTCTCTGCTCTCCTTTCTTCATTCTATCTTCTTTCCCATCCCATTTCCTCCTCTCACCTTCTTTTCTCTTCCCCTCCCTTCCTTTTCTCTCCTTTCTCCTTCACCTCTCCCTTCCCTTCTTTTCTCTTCTCTATCTCCCTTTCCTTCTTTCCTCTCCTCCCCTTGACTTTTCTCTCCTCTTCCTTTCCCCTTTCTCTCCTTCTTTCTCCTCCCTTCTCTCTTTCCCTTCCCTCTATTTTCTCTTTCTCTTTTCTCTTCTCCTCTCTGTCCCTTGTCTCTCCTCCCCTCCCCTCTATCCCATTCCAAACATATGTAGCGTATTAAATCCACTTTCAGGACTAACACAGTTCACTGAACAACCACGGAACCACAGAATGTCAGGTGGGACCTTGGCAGTCATCTAGTCTAAGCCCCTGACTAGTACAAGGATCCACGTTTACTGTTAAGCAACCAAGTTCAGTTTTGAAGAACTGCAAAGAAAGGAAGAGAGGCAGTTTGGTATCACGGTTGAAATTTCAGGCTAGAGATCGGGAGACCCTGAGTTTAAGTTCTGCCCCAGGCACAAAGCCAACTAGGGTCACCTAGAGCCTATTCCTGACTGTCCTGCCCCTGTTGGAGTCTGAATCCGAGGAGGAAGACAAACAGTTGACAGGGAGTGGGAGTGTGGCTCCCACTTGGAAGAAACTGGGGGAGGGCAAAGTCCATCTGGGCAGAGCAGGGGAGAGGGAGAACAAGGGAGAGGGAATTCAGAGGAAGACCCAGGCCCACCCCCTCTTCATCCTAGGATACACAGGGAGGAACGGAGGAGAGAGCAACGTGGGTTGCGTGGCTTACAGGGAAGGAAAGGGTCCTGATTCCCTTCATGAGCCACAGCTGGGAATGAGAGTTTAAAAGAGATGCAAGCTGAGTGTGGCAGCTGCTGGGAGCAAACATGAGTTTATTTTGGTTATCTGCGTTCCTGGCATCTTCCCAACTGTGTTGAGTTATTCCTGTGCCTCCACATCTGGAATTCCTTCTCCTGCCCTGCTGGACTAATGACCTCATCTTGCCTTGATTGGACTTATAGTTACAGTTTGTGTTGACCATGTTTTGGACTTGATTCTCTGCAACCAAAGGCTGTTCTTGGGAGAGTTTTTCTCCAGCCAGGACATTGGGGGCAAAGTTGGAGTGAATAAAGGAACTCCTACTGATTATCTGATTGTGTAGCGTTTATGCCACGCCCCGGGGCATCACATTGACTCTTCACCCCAGGAAGGAGGTAATGGCAAGCCCTTTCTGAAATCCTGCCAAAAATTACCACAGGGGCAGAGTCATCTAGACAGTCATTGGGGGTGTCACGACCAACTAGAAGGCACACAGGCACACACCTCACGGAGGAAAGACAGAATGTGGTTTAAGTCAGATGAGTCAAGTTCATGAGGTGGTCACGAAACTCCAGGCCACGGCCGCAAGACTGAATCAACCAACCAAGGGGGTTAACAAGAGGGCAATTTTTTAACCTGGTTGTGTGGGCAGAGATGAGGAACGCTGGATGAGGTAGATTTGAGACAAACTCTGAATTTTGAAAGGAAAAGGGGCCGAGGCTGAATGTTTCCTGCTCAAGATTAAAAAGCTCATTTATTTCTTGGCAACTCCCTACGTAATCCAAACAGCCAGTCAACCTTTTTATTTTGTTTTAGCTTGCTGATGTTAAGAGCTGAGGTAGGGAGTCAAGATGACTGGCGAAGCAGACGGTGATCCACGCTTGGCTTTTCCTAATCCAGGAGTCGGCAACCCACAGCTCTGGAGCTGCATGTGGCTCTTTCATCCTTCTACTCCGGCTCCTCCTCGCTCCACAATTGATAGGGCTTTCAGGTTAGGATAGGTAGAGGGAAAAAGATGCCGTGCTAGGAGGAGACTCTATGGTGGGGGAACTGGACTTCCGGTTGGCTCCAGAGTTCAATGGGGGGAACTTTGTGGCTCTTTGAATGCTTAAGGTTGCCGACCCCCTGCCCTAATCCAAGCCATCCGCAGAGACCAGGTTGTGGAGGGCTTCGGTTTCCTTCAAGTAAGCCTACATAGATGTGAGAGGGGCAGGGAGTCCCTGATTCAGCCCCTCCATAGTTGTCCACCAGGAATGGGACAATGTGGGTCAGAGTACCAGAATAGCAGAGTTCGGAAAATCTTCTTGTTCAGGGGTCTCCAATCTTGGCAACTTTAAGCCTGGCGGACTTCAACACCAAGAGTTCCTCGGCCAGGTTGGAGATTAGGGGCCCTAAGGCATGCAACTCATGATCTATTAATAAGAATAGAGCTGAGCGGGTCATTGGAGGTCTTCTAGTCCACCCCCTGCTCAAGCAGGAGACCTTATACCATTTCAGATGGGTGGCTGTCCAAGTCTCTATTTAAAAGCCTCCAGTGATGGAGCAGCCACAACTTCTGGTGGCAAGCAGTTCCACTGGCTAATTGTCCTCACTGTTAGGAAGTTTCTCCTGAATTCCAGGTTGTTTAGCTCTTTGGTTAGTTTCCATCCATTGCTTCTTGTCCTGCCTTTGGATGCTTTCGAGAATAGCTTGACTCCCTCTTCTTTGTGGCAGCCCCTGAGATACTGGAGCACCACTATCATGTCACCCCTAGTCCTTCTTTTCTCTAGACAGGCCATACCCAGTTCCTGCAACCATAGAATAACAGGGTTATTCTAAACATAGAATAATAGGGTTGGAAGGCACCTCAGAGGTCTTCTAGTCCAACCCCCTGCTCTGGCAGGATACCCTATACCATTTCAGGCAGGTGGCTGTCCCGTCTCTTCTTGACACCCTCCAGTAATGGAGCAGCCACAACTTCTGGTGCAAGCAGTTCCACTGGCTAATTGTTCCCAGTCTCTCTCCTGAATTCCAGGTTGCTTCTCTCCTGGATTATTTAATCAATCATGTTAAATTAATTAGGTCAACTTGGGGTTCTCAATGTTTGCGTTTTGGGGATCCACGGAATCCCTTTGAGCGAGAACCTACAGTCCCCTCGTTCCAGGCTGGGGAGGGTTGTGCCACACAACCCTGCAGAGGAATCTGGCCGGGCCTCCGTTCTGAAACATCCCCCAGCCTCCTGAACCTGCCAAAAGCAAACCAGTTCTCAAACCAGTTTCAGTGCCCAAGGAATCCTGAGAATTCTGGCTGGCGTTGCTGGTGGGGGAAAAAAAAATACGGGGAGTCCTCGACTTACGACTGCCATCGAGGCCAACGTTTCTGTTGTGAAGTGAGACATTTGTGAAGTGAGCTTTCCCCCCTTTTATGACCTTTCTTGTAACCCCGTTGTTAAGCGAAGCCGGCTTCCCCATTGGCTTTGCTGGTCAGGTCACAAACGGGGATCACGTGACCCCAGGAACACTGCAACGGTCATAAGTATGAATCAGTTGCCAAACGGCTGAATTTGATCACATTAATGGGGATGCTGGAAAGGTTGTAACTGTGAAAAATGACCCTAAGTCACTTTTTTCAGCGCTGTTGTAACTTGGAACGGTCACTAAAGGAACTGTTGTAAGTCAAGGACTGCCTGTAATAATTTATAGTTTATTATGATGCTCGCCTCACAGCAACCTGGGGCAGCATATACATGTAACACACTTTTCAATCTAGGATTTGACCCGTCCACCTGAGAAAGCTGCTGGGGCTGAAGATCGAAATGGTTGAACCTCTGGGAGCAGAAGTGGCCGTGGTTCCACACATCTGCCCACGGCCCTTCACTTGTGGCTTCCCAGCCACAACAGTGAGTGGCATCCCTCACTCTGGCCTGGGAGTAAGGCCTCCAACCTGGTTTGACCTGAAGGTCTCACAGGAGCATCAGCTAAAGGCAGAACGGGACAATCAACAGATTAACAGAGTTGGAAGGGACCTTGTAGGTCATCTAGTCCAACCCCCTGCCCAGCAGGAGACTACACCATTTCTGACAGGTTTCTTCTTGAAAGCCTCCAGGCATGGAGCTCCCACAACTTCTGAGGGCAACTTCTGTTCCACTGGTTGATTGTTCTCCCTGTCAGAAAGTTTCTCCTTATTTCCAGGTTGAGTCTCTCCTTGTTCAGTTTCCATCCATTCTTCCTTGTCTGGCTTTCAGGTGCTTTGGAGAACAGCTTGACCCCCTTCCTCCTCTCTGGGGCAGCCCCTCAAATATTGGAAGATGCTCTCCTGTCTCCTCCGGTCCTTCTCTTCCCTGGACTAGCCTTGCCCAGTTCTCCATGGCCAACTTGGTGTGGCCAGCTCACCACAGCTAACTTGCCATGGGACAATTCGCAGCAGTCAATTCGTCGCAGCAAAACTCTCCGCAAGACAATCTCGACCGTTTTAATTCTTGAAAATAATTTTAATTTTTGCCATTCACGTTTCTGTCCCCTGCCCCCTTTTGCAGCCTTTCTTAGATGATTCTGTTCCACCACTTCTTCCATATTATGTCATTTTTGTCCTGTGGCAAGTTGTCCTACAATGAGTTGGCCATGGAGAATTGTCCCATGACGAGCTGGCCATGGCGAGTTTGCCGTGGCAACTTGGCTGTGGCAAATTGGCCGCAGTGAGTTGCCTGTGTGAGTTGGCCACAGTGAGTTGGCTATGAATTGGCTATGGCAAGTGGGCTGCAGTGAGTAGGCTGCAGTGAGTCAGCTATGGTGAATTGGCCGTGGTGACTTTTCCTAAACCCAAAGGGCGGCTGACTCCCCTCCCCCAGGCTGACTTACCTGCCCTCAACCTGCTGTAAGGTGGATGAGAAGACCTGGCAGGAGAGTGGAAGAACTGGTCCTCTCGAGGAAGCAGGAAAAGCCATCCCACTCCAGAATTGGCTCAGGAATACCTGGCATTCCAGCCCACCCACCCCCAGCGCTCCGAGTCCATCGTCTTTAGCCACGGTGCTGTTACATGAAGCTGGAGGAATCCTTCCACATCTGAGTAAATGCTTTAAAAGAGGGGTCTCCAACCTTGGCCCCTTTATGACTTGTGGATTTCAACTCCCAGGAATTCTGGGAGTTGAAGTCCACAGCCCCTGCTTTGCTGGCTGAGGAATTCTGGGAGTTGAAGTCCACAAGTCTTAAAGGGGCCAAGGTTGGAGAGCCCTGCTTTAAAAGATTAAAAGATAATCAGGAGGACCGCCAGCTGCAAAACAAGGTAACCCACCGGAACCTTTACAGGTAGTCCTCGATTTGCAAGTGTTCATTTAGTGACTGTTCCAAAGCTACAGCAGCACTGAAAACAAGTAACTTAGGACCGCTTTTCACACTTACGACCATCCTCACTGTCATGTGATCAAAATTCATCCGCTTGGCAACCGACTCACACTTATGACAGTGGCAGTGTCCCCGGGGTCACGGGATCCCCTTTTGCGACTTTCTGACAAGCAAAGCCAATGGCCAGATTTGCTTAACAACCCGAGTTACTAATTGAACAACTTCAATGATTCACTTAACAACCGTGGCAAGGTAGGTCGTAAAATGGGGCAAAATTCACTTGACAAATGCCTTGCTTAACGTCAGAAATTTTGGGCTCCGTTGTGGTCCTAAGTCAACAACTATCTGTACAATTTTAGCTATACATTTTCCTGGGGCCTGTGTCCAAATGGCCTTGTGAATTGGAAAAACAGAATGTCAGAGCTGGCGATCATCTAGTCCAACCCACTGGTCTTCTTACCACTACAGCCCTTAATAATAGTAGAACAGGGGACCACTCAGCCTTTTTTCCACCATTCTGCTGAAATGTTAAGCTTTAAGAGCCATGGTGGCTCAGTGGTTATAGAATGAAATATTGCAGGCTAATTCTGCCAACTGCCAGGAGTTCGATTCTGACCAGCTCAAGGTTGACTCAGCCTTCTGTCTTTCTGAGGTGGGTAAAATGAGGAGCCAGAATGTTGGAGGCAAGAGGCTGACTCTGGAAACTGCTTAGAGAGGGCTGTGAAAGCACTGCGAAGTGGTATATAAGTCTAAGTGCTCTGTCTGTCTGTCTGTCTGTCTACTCTATCCATCCATCCATCCATCTATCTCTGTCTCTTCCTTCCTTCCTTCCTTCCTTCCTTCCTTCCTTCCTTCCTCCGTCTGCTGCCCACTGCCAGCAGTTTGATCCTGACTGGCATGAGGTTGACTCAACCTTCTGTCCTTTCATGGTGGGTAAAATGAGGACCCAGATTGTTGGGGGCAAGAAGCTGACTCTGTAAACCGTTTAGAGGGGACTGTAAAAGCACTGGGAAGTGGGATATAAGTCTGAGTGCTATTGCTATTTTCTTTCCTTCCTTCCTTCCTTCCTTCCTTCCTTCCTTCCTTCCTTCCTTCCTTCCTTCCCTCCCTCCCTCCCGCTGCTGCCCACTGCCAGCAGTTCGATCCTGACCGGCTCAAGGTTGACTCAGCCTTCTGTCTTTTTGAGGTGGGTAAAATGAGGAGCCAGATTGTTGGAGGCAAGAGGCTGACTCTGGAAACCACTTAGAGAGGGCTGGAAAGCACTGTGAAGTGGGATATAAGTCTAAGTGCTCTGTCTGTCTGTCTGTCTAATCTATCCATCCATCCATCTCTGTCTTTTCCTTCCTTCCTTCCTTCCTTCCTTCCTTCCTTCTCCTTCCTTCCTTCCCTCCGCTGCCAACTGCCAGCAGTTCGATCCTGACTGGCACGAGGTTGACTCAACCTTCCGTCCTTCCATGGTGGGTAAAATGAGGACCCAGATTGTTGGGGGCAAGAGGCTGGCTCTGGAAAGAGGGCCGGAAAGCACTGTGAAGCGGTATACAAGTCTAAGGGCCATTTAAAGTGGCCAGAGAACATTCTCATTTCCAACACGTCTTCCTTTCTCCTTCCTGGTCGCCAGAGGGCGCTCCTGCCCCATCCTCCTTCCAAGACCACAGCCAACAATTGCTGAGCTCCAGCAGGATCTGGCCTTTTGGAAGATGGAAGATTTCCTCCCATCCTTTGGACACATACAGAACAGGGGGGCAAGGAGACAGTCAGTCCACCAAAGAGAGAAGATGGCAAGGAAGCAGCAGGCAGTAGAGAGAAAGTAGAAGGCCAACATCAATGGGGAAGCCAAATTCACCTAACAATCAGGTGAGTAATTTCACAACTTCAGTGGCAAGAAAAGTTGTAAAATGGGGCAAAACTCACCTTTTGGGAGGGGTCCTCAAATTTTGGGCTCAATTGCAGTCATAGATCGAGGACGACCTGTAGTTCTGATAAATGGCTGCCCAGGCCCTTCTTCAACACCTCCAGTGATGGAACACAACTTCTGGTGGCAAGCAGTTCCACGGGTTAATTGCTCTCACTGTAATTCCAACTCCAGGTTGCTTCTCTCCTTGGTTGGTTTCCATCCATTGTTTCTTGTCCCTCCTTCAGGCGCTTTGGAGAATCGCTTGACCCCCATTTCCTTTGGGGCAACCCCTCAAATACTGGGAGACTGCTATCATGTCACCCCTAATTCCTTCTTTCTTCCGGCCAGACTCAATTCCTGCAACCGTTCTTCCTCATGTTTTAGCATCTAGCCCTCTAATCATCTTAGTTGTTCTTCTACCTACCAGACTTTTTGGTTAAAGACACCCCCCACACACACACACATCTTCTCCCCTCTCTGGCTATGCTGCCCCCCTCCTCCTCTCTCCCTCTTTCCTTCTCTCTCTCCCTCTCTCCTCCACCCACACCTCCTTCCTTATCACTTTCTCCCTCTCCTGCTCTTGCTTCTTTTCTTTGTCCCCCTCCTCCTCCTCTTTCTCCCCCTCCCTCCCTCCTCTCTCCCCCTTTCTCTCTCCCTCTCTTTCACACATACAACCTCCACACCAGTGCCTCAGCCCCCAATCCCTCTCTCCTCCTCCTCTCCCTTTATCTCTCTCTCTCTCTCGTCCCCTTTCTCCCCACTTTTCTCTCCTCCCTCCCTCCTCTCTCTCTCACACCTCAGTAGCAGCACCTCAGCCCCCACAATCCCTCCCCTCCCTCCGCAGCAACTCCTCAGCCCCCGTCCCGCCCCCGCATCTCGTGCCCTTAGCGGCTGCACCTGGTCCTCGCGCGACGCGGGGCGTGGCCGACTCCGCCCTCTCTGGCCGGAGGCTCCTCCCCCAGTATAAAAAGGCCGGCCCACCGGCCGGCTCGGCTTGTACAGCGAGACTCGCCGGGTAACAGGTGGCGCCGTCAGGTGGGCTCTTCCTCCTCCTCCTCCTCCTCCGCTTCGCTCGCCCGCCCGCGAGGCTGTTGCCCCCCCCCCGGTTGCCATGTTGGTGCAACTCAAGACGGCTTTCCGACAAGCCGGGAAGATGCCCGAAGGGATCTCGCCCAAGCTGGAAGCCAACGTCCTGGTCATCGGGGCGGAGGAAGTGGGGAAATCGGGTAAGTTGCTGCCGCCGCCGCCGCTCCGGAGCGATCTCTTGGCTCGTTTCTGCGGACGGCACTTCGCTAACCTGAGCCCTGCGCTCAGACTACAACAACTATCCTCCCCAGCCAGCGTGGAAATGCGACTGGGCCGCATTTCTTCATTGCCCGGGAGCTGGAAGGGACCTTGGAGGTCTTCTAGTCCAGCCCCTGGCTCAAGCAGGAGACCCTATGTCATTTCAGACAAGTGACTGTCCAATTTCTTCTTAAAAACCTCCAGTGATGGAGCAGCACCCACAACTTCTGGTGGCAAGCAGTTCCACTGGTTAATTGTTCTCACTGTCAGGAAATTTCTCCTTAGTTCCAGGTTGCTTCTCTCCTTGATGAGTTTCCATCCGTTGCTTCTTGTTCTGCCTTCAGGTACTTTGGGGAATAAGCCCCTCAAATATTCAAAAACTGCTATTCTATCCCTCTTCTTTTCTCTAGACTAGACATAGCCAAATCCTGCAGCCCTTCTTCCTATGTTTTAGTCTCCAGGCCTTTGATCACCTTAGTTGCTCTTCTCTGCACTTTTTCCAAAGTCTCAACATCTTTTTTTACAACATGAGGACTGAAACTGGCTGCAGCCTTCCAGGTGTGGCCTTACTAAGGCTTTAGAAAGCGGTGCTTATACTTCGTGTGGTTTTGATTCCATGCCTCTGTTGTTGCAGCCCAGGATCCCTAACTCCAAGTCCGCTTTTATCTCGCTTTCCTGCCTACCTTACAGGGTTGTGGTGTGTAGGGGCAAAAAACCTCCCCAGGGGACAGGCTGTCCCAAATGCCTGGCTTGAGTCCCTTGGGACACAGCTGAGAGGAGAGAAATGAGCAAGACTTTTGCCACTACAAGCTGTCCTCTACTTACAACAGTTCATTTAGTGACCTGTTACAACAGCACCAAAAAAAGGTGACTTATGGCTGTTTTTTTCACACTATCCTTGCACCATCCCCGTGGTCACGATTATCAAAATTCAGAATCTTGGCAACGGACTCGTATTTACGACAGTCGTAGCATCCCGGAGTCACATGATCCCCTTTTGCAACCTTCTGACAAGCGGCGTCCAGATCCACTTAACAACCGTGTCGCTAACTTAACAAGAGCAGCGATTCACTTAACAATTGTGGCCAGCAAGGTCGTAAAATGGGACAAAACTCGCTTAAGGAATGTCTCACTTAACAATGGAAATTGTGGGCTCTGTTGTGGTTGTAAGTCGAGAACAACTTGTATTCCATGGCTGGTTGGTTTTAAAAATTGCCTTTTCAATAAATGCCCGATGACAGAGGTAGATTTTGGGTTTTCCAGGAAAGTACCTGTGCCCCAAAGAATGGTTCCCATGTAAAGATGGGTGGCCAGGTGAGATTAAGCTACAGGTTGGATTTTGCAATTTTGGTTGTTCTCCTACTCAAGGGTTACCTGGGTGATTGGTTTTAGCAAAGCTCCCTAAGGGTAAGAGGCACTGTATGCCTTGTACAAACCTGGTGGGAATCTAACTAAATTAAGCTATAAAAGCCTTTTGAACCCCAGCTGATTTAAATGCTGAATTATGAGTCATTCTGTTGGGGAGTCCATGAATGCCTCATTTCAGTAAGAAAAAGGAAAAACCAAGCCCTGATCAGTTTTTTTTACCCAGAACTGGGTATTTTTACGTTTTTTTTAAACTCAGAATTGTGCATTTTAACCCAATTTTTATCAGGTTTTTTTTTACCCAGAATTGTGTATTGTTATCCTATTTTTGTGTTTTTTAACCCAGAATTGTGTGTTTTTATCAAATTGTTTTTTAACACAGAATTATGTATTTTACCCATTTTTTGTTTTTTTAAACAAAGAATTGTGTATTTTTATCCAATTTTTTGTTTTTTTCAACACAGAATTGTGTATTTTTACCCAATCGTTATCAGTATTTTTAACCCAGAATTGTGCATTCTTATCCAATTTTATGGTTATTAACCCAAAATTGTGTATTTTTATCCAATTTTATGTTTTTTAACCCAGAATTGTGTATTTTTACCCAATTTTATCTGCTTCTTTTTTAAAACCCAGAATTGGGTATGGTTAATCTAGAGAGAAGAAGGACTAGGGGTGACCTGATAGTCGTGTCCCCATATTTAAGGGGCTGCCACAAACAGGAGGGGTCCAAAGGCATCTCCCCACCATCCTCCCCGTTGCTAAGGTCAGGCTGTCACCTCCTGAAGCTTGGAAAGAAGAGATGGCAGCCATGACAAGAGTTTCCTCTTTCCCTTCCAGCTTTGACTGTCAGGTTTCTGACCCGAAGATTCATCGGTGAATACGGGGATATTGGTAAGTGACTCTCTTCTTTCCTGTGGCAACCCCTCCGTTCTTTCTAATTCTCTTCCCTTCTTTCTCTGCTGTCCTTCCTTCCTTCATCACATACTGATTTTTTTAAAAAAAATTCTTACCTCCAGAATCCATTTATAATCACAACATGAAGATGGCCGGCCGGAGAGCATCATTTAGTATCTGGGACTCAGCCTGCCCAAAGGTAAGCATCATGCCCCCATTTACACACAGAGAGACACATGCACATGCACAACACAAACACTGGCAATGCTGTCCAGTCCACAGGACAGTCCCATTCTTAGTTACGTTAGAGCAGGGGTCTTCAACCTTGACAGCTTTAAGACTTGTGGACTTCAACTCCCAGAATTCCTGAGCTAACATGACTGGAAGAGGAGGAATTCTGGGAGTTGAAGTCCACAAGTCTTAAACTTGCCAAGTTTGAAGACCCTTGTTATACATAGATATATGACACATACATACATAGATAGATGATAGATAGATAGATAGATAGATAGATAGATAGATAGATAGATAGATAGATAGATAGATAGATAGATAGATAGATAGATAGATAGATAGATAGATAGATAGATAGATAGATAGATAGGTGATAGGTGATAGATAGGTGATAGATAGATAGATAGATAGATAGATAGATAGATAGATAGATATAGATAGGTGATAGGTAAGATAGATAAGATAGATAGGTGATAGGTAGATAGATAGATAGATTAGATATAGATATAGATAGGTGATAGATAGATAGATAGATAGATAGATAGATAGATAGATAGATAGATAGATAGATATGGATGGGTGATAGGTAGGTAGGTAGGTAGGTAGGTAGATAGATAGATAGATAGATAGATAGATAGATAGATAGATAGATAGATGATAGAATTCAGGGGTCTTCAAACTCGACAGCTTTAAGACTTGTGGACTCCAACTCCCAGAATTCTTCCTCCTCCAGTCACGTTAGCTCAGGAATTCTGGAAGTTGAAGTCTACAAGTCTTAAAGTTGCCAAGTTTGAAGACCCTTGCATTAGAACCTCGATGCTTAGATTTGAGAAAAGGTATTTGGGAGCCACACCCCCTCACTCATTGTAGGAATGTACCTACCGCATTCAGTTTTGGTCACCGCACTATAAAAAAAGACGTTGAGACTCTGGAAAGAGTGCAGAGAAGAGCAGGATGATGAGGGGACTGGAGGCTAAAGCATACGATGACCGGTTGCAGGAACTGGGCCTGGCTAGTCTAGGGAAGAGAAGGACCAGGGGAGGCAGGAGAGCAGCCTTCCAATATTTGAAGGGCTGCCACAGAGAGGAGGAAAGGGGGTCAAGCTATTCTCCAAGGCATCCAAAGGTCAGACAAGGAAACTGACCAAGGAGAGATTCAGCCTGGAAATAAGGAGAAATCTTGCTCACACCAGCAAATACTGTTTCAGTTTCCAAACAGCCCTCAACTCACACACTTGACAGGATGCTAGCCAGAGGAACACCGATGGATGCTGGTAGGCAGAGGCAGAATTCCCCCCCCCCCTTATTTTCCTCCCCCCAAACTAAGCCCGACCACATAGTTTCGTAGCGAAGCACGGGGATCCAGCTAGTCCTCGAATAAGCTCTTCTGTGACTCTCCATAGGTGTCCAACCTCCAGAGCTACCTGAATGAGAAACAGCTCCGATGGGCCGACGGTTTCGTCGTCGTCTACAGCATCTGCGACCGGGCCAGTTTCGCTTTCGCCCGCCGTCAGCTCCATTGGCTCCGACGTTTGAAGAGGAGGAACGGGGCAGGGCGGAGGCCCATTGTCCTGGTGGGGAACAAACGCGACTTGGCGCATCAGCGGGCCGTGTCCAGCGAGGAAGGCCGACTTCTGGCCCTGTCCACCAACTCTGGCTTTTTTGAAATTTCCACCGCCGAGACCTACCACGGCTCCCTGCTGGTCTTCCACGAACTTCTCAACATGGTCCAGGACTCGAAGAGTTTCACAAAGAAGGCGGTGGGCCTCCGGGAGATAGTCCGCAGCATGTCGGCCATCTTTGGGCGGAGGAGGACCAAGTGAAACTTGGGCTGGGGGAAACTAAGAGCAAATGTTGAAATATAGAAGACGCTGACGAGGGCTGCTTGAACCTGATCAGAGATTGCTTCTCGCAGGAACGCTCAGATTAAAAAAAAAATAAAAAATTACAGAAGGAAGCAAGGAAACATGTACGTGATGTGCTGGTTTCTCTCTGCACAGCTTGAAATGTTCTTCCTGATTGCCATGGGAAACCAGTGAGAAATAGTAAATCTTCCTGTGCTAGCAGAACAATTGTCTCTCTAGCGATTGGCACAGGGCTCCATTTCTAAGAGAGAGTACGGCTTATTGCTCAGACTTTGAGAATATGGAACAGGAATAAACGTAGATGTTCTTGGATGACAGGCATTTTAATAACCTGGCATCTATACAGAATACCAAGAGTTGGAAGGGATCTTAGAGGTCTTCTAGTCCAACCCCCTGCTTAGGCAGGAAGAACTAAGAGCATATGGTTGTCTAATCTTCTTAAAAACTTCCAGTGTTGGAGCATTCATAATTTCTTGGAGGGAAGCTGTTCCACTGGTTGGTTGTTCTCACTTGCAGAAATTTTCTCCTCCTTAATTCCAGGTTGCTTTTCTCCGTGATTAGTTTCCATCTGTTGCCTCTTGTTTTGGCTTCAGGTGTTTTGCAGAATAGCTTGACACCACCACCACCCCCACCCCTTCGTTACGGCAGCCCCTCAAATACTGGAAGACTGCTATTGTGCCTCCCCTAGTCCTTCTTTTCATTAGACATATCCACTTCCTGCGACTGTTTTTTATGTTTTAATCTCCAGCCCCCTAATTCTCTTTGTTGCTCTTCTCTGCATTCTTTCCAGAGCTTCGACATCTTTTTTATAATATGGTGACCAAAACTGGATGAAGTATTCCAAATGTGGTCTTACCAAGGCATTATGAAGTGGCATTAACACTTCACACGATCTTGATTCTGTTCCTCTTGTTGATAACAGCCTAGGATTGTGTTGGCTTTTTTGGCAGCTGCAGCACAGGGCTGGCTCATATTTAAGTGACTGTCCACTAGGACCGCCAAGATCCTTCTCACAGTTACTACTATTGAGCCAGGTACCACCTATATACCACACCTGTGCATTTGGGGTTTTTTTTGCCTAAATATAGAACCTCACTCTTGCCACCACTGAATTTCATTTCGTTAGATAGTGCCCAGTGTTCAAGTCTGTCCGGATCCTTCTGTATCTTGAGCCTATCTCTTGGAAAGCTGGCTATTCCTGCCACCTTGGTGTCTTGTCTGCAAATTTGACAAGTTCCCCATTTATCTTCTCAACCCAGGGCTACATCCTGCAGGTCCAAGAACGTGAAAAGAGCAGAGACCGATATTTCTCATCCATTTGTATATACTTAGAAATACAGATGTTTATATATAACACTCTCACTTTGCAGCCAATTTTTTTTTTGTTTAAATGGAGCAATTCCTCCAAAACATCAATACATTTCTGAAGTCTTTTGGAAACTCTGCAGGGACTGAAGAAATTATTAGGTTTGTTGGGAAGAAAATAAGAGAGCTGACTTCAATGCAAAAAATGTACTGTACTTGCCAGCATGCAGCCCAGTCTTTGCCCAGCATGCTTTCTTCAATTAAGTTCTCAGATAAGAGGCTTTTAGCTCTTTGGATAGTTAGGCATCACGCCAAGTTCTTTTCCAGTCCCAGTTGAACTCTGTACAATTCCCTTTTTAAAAGAAGTACAGTGTAGGAGGGAAGGCAAAATGGGTGACGTGTTTTCATCTCTTCTTACCATGTTTGTTTAAAACTTTGGAAATCAGAGTGGAGCTATAGATTAGGTCTGGATTTGGCAACCTAAGTATTTTTTTTAAAAAAATACATTTTTATGGATAAGTGTTGTGGTTCACTGGCAGCCGGTGCAGCCGGCAGCAGAATCGGACAGTGGGGAAGAACGGGGACCAGTCTGGGAGTCTGGAGAGGATTCGGACGAGGGTCCTGGGTCCGATGCAGAGATGGGGCCCGGGCCATCTGGGAGTGGGGTGCTGACTCCGGAGCCTCCGGAATCTGGCAGCAGCGAGGCAGAGGAGTAAGGGGAGCCTGTTCCCAGTGTGCGTGTGTGCAGAGCTGCTAGAAGGCGAGAGCAGCTGAGACAAAAGGGGCAACTCTGGAGTAAGGCTGGGAGGCGATTGCCCCTCCCAGAAGATATAAAAGTCAGGCCAAGATGACTAAACCTTTGCAGGAAGCAAAGTAGTTTGATCAGTTCAGAGTCCTCCTTGAAGCTCTTTGTACTTCGGTTGGTTTCTTTTCTAGTTCATTTGATACTTGTTTTTGGCGCACTTCACAAAACGGAAAGGTGTGTGCTTATCTTGGGGAACTGTTTAAGATTAGCATTCCAATAAAATCAGCCTTGCTTTTAAAATAAGTTTGTGTGTGATTACCGTTCAGGAAGTCTGGGTCAGAACAATAAGATGCAAACTGCCGTGTTCATTTGAGGTTCATTATTGGAGTTTATTCCTTAAATTACAGCCATGCCAAGTGCTATAACATGCTGCTTTTTAACATATAAAATGCACCTGAATGATGGCCTTGATGTATTTTGAAGCTGGTTCACACCTATGATTCTACTACAGGTAGTCCACAACTTATGACCAAAATGGAGCCCAACATTTCTGTTGTTAAGGGAGAGAGTTGTTAAGTTAGATTTGCCCCATTTTATGACCTTTCTTGCCATAGTCGCTAAGTGAATCACTGCAATTAATAAGCAACCCAGTTGTTAAGTGAATATGGCTTCCCCATTGACTATGCTTGTCAGGAGGACACTAAAGGGGAACATGTGACCCCAGAACACTGCGACTGTCATAAATATGAAACAGTTGCCAAGCAACCTAAAATTTTCAGGGATGCTGCAAAGGTCATAACTGTGAAAAACGGTCATCAGTCACATTTTTTTAAGTGTTGTTTTAACTTGGAACGGCCACTAAATGAAGTCAAGGATTACCTGTACAGTACTTTTGTTGTTGTTGGCGTGATATTGTGTAATTCCCAAACCCTGTGGTATGAAAATCATTGCTTGTAACCGGTATGAATGAGGCAAACTGTGGTTTCTTCAACAAAATTAAAACAAATGATGGTTTTGTATTGCCAGCCTATTGGAATGCCAGTTTTCATTATTTCTTCCTCAAGCCAGCCATTCTCTCATCTGCATGAAACATTCCAGGTGGCCAATATTTGGATTTGCAAGATAAAATGCCATAAGCCAAGGGTCTTCAAACTGGGCAAGTTTAAGGCTTGTGGACTTCAACTCCCAGAATTCCTGAGCTAACATGACTGGGGGACGAGGAATTCTGGGAGTTGAAGTCCACAAGTCTTAAAGCTGTCAAGGCTGAAGACCCCTGATCTATCACCTATCCATCTATCATCTCTCTCTCTCTCCGTACCTACCTACCTACCTACCTATCAATCAATTTATCATCTATCTATGTATCATCTATCTATCATCTATCACAAGAGTCTTCAAACTTAGCAAGTTTAAGACGTGTGGACTTCAATTCCCAGAATTCCTGAGCTAACTCCAGAACCTACAACCTTGAAATTTAGCACATAGGTTCCTCTTGGCTTCTAGGTGCTCACTAAGAAAGGATTTTTCGAAATTACCATCAGAGCATTAGTATTTCCAATATTATTATTATTAATGTGCTCTGATGCTAAGGAGTTCTCCCCCTTTCCCCCCTGAAAAGAAACCTGTTCCAAATGCAAAACACAAGCAGAGGAGAGGAGTTTCAGTTTCACAGCACCAAGCAGCTTTAGTACAGAACAGTTGAGCTAAGCCACGCCCAGGCTCCTTGCTGTCTCCTTGCTCACACAGCAAATACTCTTTCAGTTTCCAAGCAGCCCTCAACTCTCACAGACAGGATGCTAGCCAGAGGAATACCGATGGATGCTGGTAGGCAGAGGCACAATTCCACCCCCCCTCCTTTATTTTCCTCCCCAAAAACTAAGCCTGACCACATAGTTTCGTAGCGAAGCGCAGGTGTCAAGCTAGTGTACTAATATGTAAGCAGGTTAGATACGTAATATGTAAATAGAATTAAATAACAGAGTTGGAAGGGACCTTGGAGGTCTTCTAGTCCAACCCCTGCTCAGACAGGAAACCCTATATCATTTCAGACAGGTGGCTGTCCAGCCTCTTCGTAAAGTCCTCCAGTGATGGAGCCCCCACAACTTCTAGTGGCAAGCAGTTCCACTGGTTAATTGTTCTCACTGTCAGGAAATTTCTCCTTAATTCCAGGTTGCTTCTCTCCTTGGTTTGTTTCCATCCATTGTTTCTTGTCCTGCCTTCGGTTCAAAGTACCGTACTTTGGAGAATAGCTTGACTCCCTCTCCTTTGGGGCAGCCCCTTAGATATTGGGACATTGATGCCATGCCACCCCTGGTCCTCCTTTTCATTAAACTAGACACAAATGTATAAGCAGCTTTCGTGGTCTCCCAGGGTAACAGCATTTTCTAGAAAGACCATGGCTGCAAATGTTGCTAGCACCAAATTGGACGAGACAATTGGTGTGAAAAGCACACACCGGGAGGACTTGCCAAGCAGCTTGGAAGGCCACAGGGCTGCTGCACACAAGAGGCGCCACCTGAGGCTGGTAAATTTCCATCCCACAAGAGGAAAAGTACCCCCAAACTTTGTGCCGCTGCAGGAAACATTTGAAGGGTTGAGAGAGCCTCAGATTAACAGAGTTGGAAGGGACCTTATAGGTCATCTAGTCCAACCCCCCGCCCAAGCAGGAGACTACACAAAATTCATTCATGGCCCCCCCAAAAATCCTGGGTGTCTTCTGTCCCCTGCAGGATAAGTGGCTACACAACTTCACAGCCCACAATAAGGAAGAGAAGTCCAACGATCTCAGATTCAAGTCACTTAGAGGCTGTAACACTTTTTGGTGCATGGAAAAGTCACATATCTGAACAGCCCTACCCCCCCAAAATCCTCAGTTGTTTAGAAAAATCCAACAAGAGGAGGAAGTATTTCTTAAGAGCTGCGTGGTACTGTCTGGGGAATTCTGGGAGTTGAAATTCACCTATCTTGAAGCTGCCAAGATTGGGAAACATTCAGTGGTGGGATTCAATTTTTTTTACTATCAGTTCTGTAGGCGTGGCCTGGCTTGGTGGGCCTGGCAGGGGGAAAGTTACTGCAAAATCCCCTCCCCTCCCCACCCCACTAACCTGCTTTCCAGCTCCGTTCTCCTGTGCAGGGCAACCAAAGGAGACCCAGCCGATCAGCTGGGACTCAATGGGAGGCAGAGAAGAGACGAGGTTGGCGGGGCCAGTCAGAGGTGGGATTGGCCGGTTCTCCAAACTACTCAACATTTCTGCTCCCGGTTCTCCAGAACCTGTCAGAACTGGCTGAATACCCCCTCTGGAAACACTGCATTAAGACAGGGATCCCCAAACTTCTCCAGCCAGCTATACTATAAGTTTGGTGACCTCTGCACTAAGTTAGTGCAGGGAGCTACAGTGGTTAGAATAGCAATAGCCCTTAGACTTATATCCCGCTTCACAGGGCTTTTACAGCCCTCTCTAAGCGGTTTACAGAGTCAGCCTCTTGCCCCCAACAATCCGGGTCCTCATTTGACCCACCTCGGAAAGACGGAAGGCTGAGTCAACCTTGAGCCGGTCATGACTGAACTCCTGGCAGTTGGCAGAATTAGTCTGCAATGCTGCATTCTAAGAAGGAAGGAAGGAAGGAAGGAAGGAAGGAAGGAAGGGAGGAAGGGAGGAAGGGAGGAAGGAAGGACACTTAGACTTACATCCCGCTTCACAATGTCTCTAAGCGGTTTACAGAGTCAGCCTCTTGCCCCCAACAATCCGGGTCCTCATTTTTCCGACCTTGGAAGGACGGAAGGCTGAGTCAACCTTGAGCCGGTCATGACTGAACTCCTGGCAGTTGGCAGAATTAGTCTGCAATGCTGCATTCTAAGAAGAAGGGAGGGAGGGAGGGAGGGAGGGAGGGAGGGAGGGAGGGAGGGAGGAAGGACACTTAGACTTATATCCCGCTTCACAATGTCTCTAAGCGGTTTACAGAGTCAGCCTCTTGGCCCCAACAATTTTGGCTCCTCATTTTACCAACCTTGGAAGGACGGAAGGCTGAGTCACCCTGGAGCCTGGTGAGATTTGAACAGCCAAATTGCAGGCAGCCGACAGTCAGCAGAAGTAGCCTGCAGTACTGCACTCTAACCACTGCGCCACCGAGGCTCAATGCAACATTGCAGGCTGATTGCTGGCTGCCAGCAGTTTGATCCTGACTGATTCATGGTTGACTCAGCCTTCCGTCCTTCCGAGGTCAGTAAAATGAGGACCCAGTTTGTTAGGAGCAAGATGCTGACTCTGAAACAGCTTAGAGAGGGCTGTATAAAGCCTTGAAGTGCTATATAAGTCTAAGTGCTATTGCTGTTTTATTCCATTCCATTCTGCCATGATGGCACAGTGGTTAGAATGCAGTATTGCAGGCTGACTCTCTGCCCACTACCAGCAGTTCGATCCTGACCAGCTCAAGGTTGACTCAGCTTTCCCTCCTTCCGAGGTGGGTAAAATGAAGACCCAGATTGTTGAGGGCAAGAGGCTGACTCTGAAAACTGCTTAGAGAGGGCTGTAAACACCACGAAGCAGTATATAAGTGCTATTGCTATTTAACCACGATTTAGTAAATAACTCATGGCTAGTTGAACCACATATTGCCAATGTTCTCTCAACACCTCCCTGGAGGTCCCCCTTTAAAAAAAAACATTTAAATAAAAAGAGAACTGCCCTGCAAAGCTCCTGTTCTGGGCACAGAATATATTTGTGGCAAAACTGCCTCTTTCTTAAGTTTCACATTCTGCAGAGCCATCGAACAGCAGTGAGGAACAGGGCTAGGAAATGCTGCCCCTTTCTTCAAAAGGCAGATAAGACTTTGTTTTCCCTTGAAGAGGTTTCGCTTCTCACGCCAGAAGCTTCTTCAGCTCTGACTGGATGGTGGGGAACAGAAGAATTTATCCTCCTTGCAGACAGCTGGTCATTTGCATCCTTTTAGAGGGTCGTTGAGGCCACTTGGAGGTTTATCTGTGTCCTCAGAGTCACCTGAGTAGTGCAAATGGATGTGGAGCCTTCTTGGAACTGTTGAAAGGAGCTGGGTTGTAGACAGACTGGAGATAAGAGGATGTCGTATCCTCCCTGTTTCTAATTTCTGAAGCTCGGGGAGGAAAACACAGAAGCAGCATTTTTCCTTCTGTTCTGAGTCGGAGGAAAAGAGGAACTTTGAACTCCACAACTCTCACCCAGACTTTCTTATCCCCAAAAGGCTGCATCAGAATCAGAACAGAGTTGGAAGGGACCTTGGAGGTCTTCTAGTCCAACCCGCTGCCTAGGCAGGAAACCCTACAGCACTTCAGACTAAGGGTTATCCAACATCTTGTTAAAAACTTCCAGAGTTGGAGCACCCACAACTTCTAGTGGCAAGCAGTTCCATTGGTTAATTGTCCTCGCTGTCAGGAAATTTCTGCTTAATTGCTTCTCTCCTTGATTAGTTTCCACCTATTGCTTCTTGTCCTGCCCTCAGGGGCTTTGGAGAATAGCTTGACTTCCTTGACTTGTCCTCTCTGTCCAAAATGTGGACTTTTGCTGTCTTCAAAGGAGCAGCCTTTTGTCTTTTAAACGGGCTGCTGAACCTAGTCCTGATAGATTTGTTCCCCAGTGCTGTGTTTGAGGAGTCCTTTCTCCAATGGACAGGTCTCAAAACACGCCTCACTGCCTTGTACTGCATTCGGCAGAGTTTGTGTCTGGGTGTTTTATCCTTGGGGGTCCCATAAGCTTCCAGCTTTTGGGGCTTAAAAGGGGTCGGGGGAAGCACCTTTGGCACAACCATGACCTGGATAACGGAGAATCTCCTTAGACATTCCCCTCTGAATGAATGAAAAACTGCTGGGGACCTTCTACCGCTGCACCAGAGAGAGTATCTTAACTCACTGCACCTCTGTAGGGTTTGCCAGTTGCACAGAGGCAGATAGGACGGTGCTCCAGAGGGTGAATGTCATGGCCCAGAGGATCATTGGTTGCCCTCTCCCCTCTTTGGAAGAGCTTTAGAGCTCCCGCTGCCTTAAGAAAGTTCAAAACATCCTCAAAGATCCATCTCATCCTGGGAACCCTTTTTTTGAACTATTACCATCTGGCAGCCGGTACAGAATAATAATAAAAACAAGGACAAACAGCTTCTATCCCAGGGCAGTCGCTCTGTTGAATTCTGCTCTATAGTGCAGTGTTGGTGCGGTGTCATTGGTTTCTGGGTTCAAAGTGTGGAGTGTGAAGGATGTGTGTTTGTGTTTATTTTCATGGTCATGATATGCACTGAAGAGGGTGTTTGATTTCGTTGTACGAGGTGCTATGACAATAAAGTAAACTAAACTGATCCTGAAAAGCAAATCCAGAGCCTGTTAAGCAAAGCTCCCGAGATCAAAACTGGATTCGAACAGATGACAGCCACAAACAAGCTGTGTTGCAAAAATCTCCTTTTTAATTGGTCCCTGAAAGACAAAGCAGTGGTGAACAGCCCACAAGGCTCCCATTCTGCCAGAAATCCCCCCACAAATGCAGTGTTTTCTCAACCTTGGTCTCTTTTTAAAAGATGTGCACTACAATTCCCAGACTTCCCCTGGGCAGCTTGTTGAAGGTCACATCTTTTAAAGGGGCCAACACCCCTTTAAACCACATCTTTTAAAGGAGCCAATGCTGGGAAGCACTGGCCCTTTGTGGCAATAGGTTAGAGAACAGCAACACCCTCACAGGCGCACGATGGAAGCCAACACCTTGACCCCAAAGCCTCCCAGCGTGAAGCAGAGAAAGACCCCCCAGGAAAATGAAGGGGGCAGGCAGGTCCTCGAAGCACCTCGCAAGCTCGCCTGCCTTCCTGGCCTCCCTTCCCCACTTTGATTTAGACTTGATCTCACCAAGGCTTTCCCCAACAAGTGGGGAGAGACGGCCCTTTAAGGCTGAAGACTTCAACTCCCAGCATTCTTAAGCCAACATGCTAAGAATGCTGGGAAATCCCACCCCAACCTCTGGGGATCCCAAAGGAGAGGCAGGCTTGCTCCAAAAACTTGCCGAGACTTGGCTTTGATAACTTTTCAAAGAGTTTTTTTTTTAAAAAAAAATCGGTCTTGGCTCGATCTCTACAACACACCAGGTGGGCAGATCTATTCTGTAAGCCCAGGGCTCCAATTCATTCAGGTCCCAGCACAGGGGATCCATTTTTTCCAGAGTGCATTTGAGTACGGTGTGCAATTTTGCCTGCTGTTGTTTTCTGAACAGCAGTGTGTAAACACAATTAGTGGCTGACTCAGGTCTACGCCTTTAAAAAAAAAAAAAAACAGCTGCCAACCACTTCCCCCAACTGTGCTCCTGTGGGTTTTACTGGCTTCAAAATGAGAACCACCTAAAGAGAACTACATGGATTTTCGAGAAAATCAAAGGCTACAAGTCCCCTTCAGAAGAGAGAGAGGAGAGGAGAGGAGAGGAGAGGAGAGAGGAGAGGAGAGGAGAGGAGAGGAGAGGAGAGGAGAGGAGAGGAAGGAAGGAAGGAAGGAAGGAAGGAAGGAAGGAAGGAAGGAAGGAAGGAAGGAAGGAAGGAAGGAAGGAAGGAAGGAAGGAAGGAAGGGGAGAGGGAAGAAAGGGAGGAGGAGGGAGGAAAGGAGAAAAAGGGCAAAGGGAAAGAGGGAGGGTGGAGAATTGGAGGTGATGGGGAGAGGAAAGAAGGAAATGGAGGAAGGCAGAAAATAGAGGGAAGGGGGAAGGAAGAAAGGAAAGGGAAAGATGGAGAGAGGGAGAATTGAAGGGGAAGGGGAAAGAAAGGAAATGGAGGGAGGGAGGAAGGAAAGGAGAAGGAAAGAGAAGGGGGAAGAAAGGAGAATTGGAGAAGGAAGGAAATAAAAGAAGTGAGGAAGGAAGGGAGGGAGGAAATTAATTTTTTTTCCTAAGTGGAAAGACCCACATGATGAGTGGAAACAAGAGTTCAACATTCTGGGTCTTTGAGATCAGGACAGGAAAAGCAGAATCAGCAAAGTCAACCTGTCCAGGCACACACATTTCCCCCCTGAAGGTGGCAAACGAAGGCACCCACCTATCGTTTTGGCAAAAACTCAGGCGTTGTGCAGTGGGGACTCGCGCCGTAAGGCTGAAGAAAAAGCAAAGACACATTCCCACTCTCCAAACCCTTGTCCTTTTCAGAAAAATATCTGCATTCGGGCCAACTTGAGCTCTGTAAACCCAAATGTCCTCAGGGTTGAGAATTGTGCTCCGTGTATAGTGAGGGGCGTTGCGTGTTGTGAGAAGAGACCCTTGGAGAAAGAGTCAACTCCCAACCAGTAAACCGTTAAGTCAGGGGTCCCAAAACCTGGGAACTTTTAAGACTTGTGGACTTCAACTCCCAGAATTCTCCAGACAGCCATGCCTACTTTTTTTTTTCTCTCCTTTAATCTCGTAAAATAGAGAGCGATTGCAGAGGAAGAGATTACAAGAGAGTCAGCTATGCTGGCTGGAGAATTCTGGGAGTTGAAGTCCACAAGTCTTAAAGTTCCAAGTTTGGAGGCCTCTGTGTTAAGTCATGTCCCATTCCTGCTCGACCCAACAGCAGGGCCCTGTGTTGTTGTCACCCCAGAAATCCACAAAATCCATATCAATGCAAGGAGAAGGCCCGGAGAACACGTCCCTCTCCAGAAATCCTGATTATTCTGATTTTTTTTGAGATGAATTCTGCCCCCTTTAGAGAAAAACAATAAATAAACCCGACCCGACGGGGGCAGCTGAGACTGGCACCTTTGCAAAAACGGCCCAGGAAGCTCGGTTGGTCTGTCCATAAAATTCGGTCCCCGGAGAAGGGGGCCACTTCGGGCTGCCTGTCAGTTGATGGGCTCGTACTCCGAACACTGTTTCTGCTGCTTCGTGAGCACCGCCAGGCTGCCCACGATGAGAAGCACCGCCGGGGTGCCCAGTGCCACGGCCAGGATCCCGATGACCAGCACAGAGAAGCCCTCACATGGGGGCTCCCCAAAGCCCACCAAGGCAGACCTGGAAGGAAAGAGACGGAAGAAGGAGGAACGAGTCATGGCAGGAAGTCCTTCTCAGGGGTGGGGTCAACTCATGAAGTATTTCTAGGGTCTTTTTAGAGTTGCCAGCAGAAAGGGAGGGGGGAGCAGTGAAGCAGCTTGCAAAGTGCATTCCATAAATGTTTTCAAAGATAGTAACTAGGTCAGTGGTTGCCAACCAGTGGGCTGGAGACCATTGGTGGTCCGCGAGAAAATTATGGTGGTCCGCAGAGAAATGTCACCCCCAAAGCAATTAATCCAGGCTGCATTGCGAACAACGCGAGGTAGTGAGGGGAGAGGGGAAAGGGCAGAGGGGGGGACTTGCCCCACTCGCCCCACGCGCCTGGCCTGGCCACCGGGCTGCTTCTTTCCACTTCTTTCTTCTTCTGCTTTTGGCTGAGCGCAAGGAAAGCAGCAAAAGTCTTTCTTTCTCTCCCCCAAACTCCGCCAGAAATGAGAATTTGGGACCCTGCAAAGCATCCTGCTCCAAGAGGCTGCGCCAGTGCAACAAATCTCACAAAGACTCGTTTCTGGTGGAATTTGGGGAGAGAAAGAAAGACTTCTGCTGCTTCTCTTTCATGAAGCCAAAAAGTCTCTCTTTCTCTCCCCCTGAGAACGGAGCTGGAGATGGTATCCTGCAATCCCAAATAAAGAACGATCAATCGGTAGGAAAACCGGGTGGGGAATTTTCCTGCACACTTTTTTGGGGATTTTCCCAGGGTCTCTGGTCCGCAGGATTTAAAATTATGAGTTTGGTGGTCCCTGAGGTCCAAAACATTGGCGACCCCTGAACTAGGTGACCGAAGTTTCTGCCGTGCAAAATTCTAACTGGAGAGCATGATTGATGACTCTGGGCTACGGAGGTGTCCCATTGGAGAATATGAATTACGATACGCCCAGGGGGTGGAGGGAAAACCAGGGTCAAGGGTGACAATGAATGGTGTGCCTCAGAGTCGGCTGCACCCAGGCAGTGGCAGACATGTTAACTCCCAATAAATCTTTTAAGTTTTGGAAATTTGGCTACAGACTCATGATTTAAATGGGGGGTAACTGCCGGAATCCTGACAGGTGGGCTGCTATCAGTTTGCACCGGTTCCGGTTGTTAATTTTGCATCTGGTTCTCCAAACCAGTAGTTGCAACGACTGGCAGACCCTGCCCGCCCCCCCCCCCAGGAGTCTTCACATGGCCCATTTTGGATCCCAGGTAAGTGCAGGGCCTGCACGGAGGCTCGGGGAGGGAGAAAACGGGCCACCTGGAAGTTCCAGAAGGCCAGAAATGGGCCAGTTTCTGGCCTCCAGAGAACCTCTGGAGCCCGAGGAGGCCATTTTCCTCCTCCCGGAGGCTTGAGGAAAGCCTCCGGAGCCTGGGGAGGGCAAAAACACCCCCACACACACATGGTGCAGGAGGCCGACTAGGTCACGCCCAACATGGCCACACCCATCCAGCCATCGGGAAGAGAACTGCTAAATTGCTAAATTTTTTGAAGCCCATCCCTGGTCCTTAGGGTTCGTTTCGTAACTATTCAAAGTTACAACAACAATCAATGCCAAATGAGTCCTTATAGAGTGGTCCTAGACTTACAATAGTTCCTTTAGTGACTGTTCAAAGTTACAACGGCCCTGAATGTAAAATGAGTCCTTACAAGTAGTCCTTGACTTACAACAGTTCGTTTAGTGGCTGTTCAAAAGTTACAAGGAAGGCAAAATGAGTCAATACAGGTAGTCCTCGACTTACAGCGGTTTGTTTAGTGACCGTTCTAACTTACAACGGCACTGAATGCAAAATGAGTTCTTACAAAGTAGTCCTCGACTTACAACGGTTCGCTTTATCACGACCAGCGAAGAAAGTGCCCGCTGGGTCCTATCAAACTGGGAGAACTGGGCTACCTGGATCACAGCGCTGGCCCCCATCACAGGAAGGGAACCCCAATTTACGAAATGATGCCTTTCAAACCCACAGGAAGAAGTTCCCAGTGATCTAGGAAGGAGACCCCCCTCCCATCCTCGGCTTCCGGCAAAGACACCCCCCAAATCCCCACCATAAAGGGATCCTCACCAGCTCAAGTATCTCTTCTCGCTGTAGGCTTCGTTGTCTTCACTGCCAAAAGAGATATTGAGGGCAGACAGGCTGCAGCGTTGCTCGACGTCCTCCCCGAAGTAAGCCTGGAGAATCCTGAACTCGGGGCCGAGGGTGCGCATCGCCTGGAGGGGGTAATACTGACAGTGGACGGTGTTTTCCCGACGGGGCGTTTTAGAGTTGTAGGCGGCCGTCTTCCACTGCAGGAAGCTGGACCCCAAGCTGTGGTTGTGAGGCTCGGAGGTCAGCTGGGCCATCTGGGAGGAAAGGGGAAAGGAAATGCGACGCCATTATTAGACTCCATTTTGGAGAGGGTTGTTCTGTGTCCCCCATGTACAGCAAGCAAGAAAGAGCGGTGGGGTGGCCTAGAGGTGGAGCTCTCACCTCACCAACAGGAGGCTTGTGAGTTCGATCCTAGGTAGAGGCAGATATTTTCTCTCTCTGGGCACAATGAGACTATATCTGCTGAACAAAACTCCGCATTGGCAACAGGAAGGGCATCCGGCCAGTAAACACTCAGCTCCCTTCAGTTGCATCAGATTCCACCCCGCAAGGGATCATGGAGTCATTAAAAGGAGATGATGATGTACAGCAAGCAAAAAAGTCCAGTTGCCTTTTGGAAAAGCATCTTCAAGAGAGGTCTAGGACAACTTGCCACAGGATAGAATAGAATGAATGAGCTGGAAGGGACCTTGGAGGTCTTCTAGTCCAGCCCCCTGTTCAAGCAGGAGAACTTATGATATCTCAGATAAGTGACTGTCTAGATTCTTCTTAAAAACATCCAATGATGGAGCGTCTACGATTTCTGGAGGCAAACAGTTCCACTGGTTAATTGTCCTCACTGTGAGAAAGTTTCTCCTTAATTCAACTCGCCATGACCAACTTGCCACAGGACCACTCGCTGCGGGACAATTCGACAATTTAATGACTGGAAATAATTTTTAAAATATTTCAATTTTTGTCATTCACGTTTCATTCTGTCCCTCCTTTTTGGCATCCTTTCTTTCGTGATTCTTGTCCCGCATCAAGTTAATTGGCCACGATGAGTTGGCTACTACAAGTTGGTTGCAGCTAGACGTGTTCTGACCCAGCTCCCTAAACACGACAAACCCTCTGAAGTGAACTCAAAGATTCCTTTATTAGAAGCGCCGGCACCTCGGCAAAAAGTTTCTCTCTCACCGCAGGCTAACAAGTCCGTCCAGCCGGGAGATGAATAGTTGTCTGCCACCCCTGTCCATCTCCGCCCCCCACTGTCTTTGATCCCCAGAGCCTGGGTGGGGCTTCGCTAGCAGGGGTGCCTCTATCTGCCCAAGGACCGGCCCATAGATTTCCACTGCTCTCCTCTCCTCTGCCTTCTGTGCATCCAAGCGTCAGGCACTGGACTCGGCTGTTCCTCCTCTTCCTCACCAGCCACCTCCAGACCTGGGGGGTGCTGTTGACTCTCCATCTGAGGGCTGACGGACGGGCCACACTACGCCTCCGTCTCTCTCTCTCTCTCTCTCTCTCTCTCTCTCTCTGCCAGCTCCATTCCCTCTTCCCCCTCGGAGCTCTCAGGTTTCCTGGTGCTGACCCTGACTCCCACGCCGCCTCCTCCTCCTCCTCCTCCTCTGATTTGGCTGCTGGAGGGGCCGGCGGCCGACAGGCCACACCAAGTTGCTTGTGGCAACTTGTCCCATTCTGCCTTTGGGAGACCCTCTGAGCCTGGAGCCCCATGCGAATCCAGCCAGCGATGGCTCCATCGCCCAAACAATGGCCGAGAAGACTGTCGACTGGTACCCAAAGCCGATGCCCCGTCCGTACCTCAAAAATGGTTGGGGTATATTCGTCATCGATGGAGCGGGCCGACTGCAGCTGCTTCCTCCGGCTCCCCTCCTCGACCGCCAGGATCTCCAGGGCAAAGCGGGAGTGGTTCCCCCGGGGCACTACGCCCTCCATGGTGAACTCCACCTTGGAGCTGTTGGCGCTGTGCAGAAGGCGTGGGAGAGGCCTGTCGCGGCTGCCCTCCTCGTACGCCGTCACCTGCAGGGGGACGGAGGCAGAGAGGCAGTGGCAGGATGGCGGCCCAGACCGACCACAATCTCACCAGCCTTCGCTTCCCTCCCTCCCTCCCTCCCTAACCCGGTTCGAGTTAACCTTGATTTATCAGGGCTTGGCGAAGGAGGTTGTCCCGTGAAGGGTTCAATGCAGGTAGTCCTTGAGATTTGGAGCCCCAAATTTCCATTGCTAAGCAAGACATTTGTTAAGGGAGTTTCTCCCCATTGTACGACCTTCCTTTGCCACAGTTGTTAAAGGAACCACTGCAGTTCTTAATTCAGTAACGTGACTGGGCTTCCTCGTTGGCTTTGGCTTTGGTAACTTAGCAACCCGGTTGTTAAGCAAATCTACCTTTGCTTGTGAGGTGGTTGCAAAAGGGGATTGCATGACCACGGGACACAGCAACAGTCGTAAGTATGAGTCAGTGGCCAAGCGTCTGAATTTTGATCACACAATCACGGCCTTGCTTACAAAGCTCGTAAGGATGGGGGGGGAAAAACGGCCGTAAAATCCCCTTTTCCCCAATGCCATCGTAACTTTGAACGGTCGCTAAACGAACCGCTGTAAGACGAGGACTAACCTGTAATTCAACCCACAGCCATTTCCAAAAGGAGACAACCTCTGCCCCACATCACACACACGCACACACACAAACCCAGCCCAACTTACCTTGAAAGAGATGCTCCCGTTGGCAAAGGTGCCTTCGCGGCTGGAGCCCTGGAAGTTGGCGCTGAGGGCCGTTTCATTCAGCTGCCCCTCCAGGCTGGCCCAGGTGAAGTTGCCCAGGTTGTAGCTGGGGTAGACCTGTCCCCCCTGGACCGGGTCCAACAAGTTGCTTCCGTTGTATTCCCAGAGCTGCAATACAGGGAGAGCTTGACTTACAACAGTTCGTTTAGCGGCTGCTCAAAGTTATGATGGCACTGGAAAAAAGTGACTTAGGGCCATTTTCCCACACTTATGACTGTTTTCAGCATCCCCAGGGTCAAAACGTGATCAAAATTCAGGTGCTCGGCAACTGACTCGATTTTATGATCGTTGCTATGTCCCAAGATTGCCAATACGGAGTTATACTCAGCAGATATATTCTCATGGTGCCCACAGAGAGAAATATCTACCTAGGATCGAACTCAAAGCTGCCCGGTTGTGAGGCAAAAGGTCCACCTCTAGGCCACCGTACCACTCATTTCCATTCCACAATGGACCCCCAAATTTGAATGGCAACTGAAATGGAGCTGAGTGTTTACTAGCCGGTTGCCTTTCCTGTCACCAATGTGGAGTTTTGTTCGGCAGATATATTCTCATTGTACCCAGAGAGAGAAATAACTGCCTCTCCCTACAGTTGAACTCACAGCCTCCTGATGGTGAGATGAGACATTTAGGCCCCCACACCACTCCTGCCACTGTTAACTAAGTGAATCATCGCAAACCAAGGACTACCTGTATCCCCTTGCCTTCCTCCCCCTCCCTCAGCCCCCTCCCCACTGGACGCACCCTTGGAAAGACCACAGCGGTGGAATATAAGACGCTGCCGGCTGGTTCGATCCGGATGGCTCCAGCCGGGGAAGAGGACAGGAGCCGGGTCCAGTTGACTTGAAGGGAACTGTTGTCGCTCGCGGTGTACACCAACAACACCGTGGGGACCCCGATGGTACTCCAGACGTAGTGAAGCGTGTCGTTGACGCCCACTGCTCGGGTGTGCAGAAGGTTTACACCTGGGCTCGCCCAGCCTGGGTTGTACTCCAGAGAGACCTGCAAACAGATTTGCACCAACAAGCTAAGTTCACACACAGGTGCCACTAACTAAGCCAGTGACAGCTAACTTTTTCATCATCGCGGGCCTGCACCCATAATGCAATGTGCGCACAACCCCCCCCCCCCCGCCCCCTGTGCATGCACGCACATCTCCTGCACACGCCTTGGCCTTTGCGCATGTGTGGCAGATACCCAACTATCAGCTGGCTGATGGGAGGCGCACACCCATGCACAGTGGATCTGTTCCGGGCGACGGTTCGCGTGTCGGCAGAATGGCTACGCATGCCACTTTCGGCACGCATGCCATCACGGAACTAAGCCATGAATCATG
This sequence comes from Pseudonaja textilis, assembly GCF_049901715.1. Lineage (NCBI taxonomy): Eukaryota > Metazoa > Chordata > Lepidosauria > Squamata > Elapidae > Pseudonaja > Pseudonaja textilis. Next base: position 586,415 of record NC_142005.1, read on the forward strand.
GTTAGTAAACTAGGGGGCTAAAGCTTACCTTGGCATAGGTACTTCTGGACTTATGACCACAATTGAGCCCAACATTTCCTGTTGTTAAGCGAGACATTTCTTAAGTGAGTTTTGGCTCATCTTACCACCTTTCTCGCCATGGTTTAGTGATTCATGGCAGCTGATAAGTTAGTAACCCAGTTGTTAAATGAACCAGGCTTTCTACTGGTCAAAAGGTCGCAAAAGGGAGATCACGTGACCCTGGGACACTGTGACCGTCATAAGTATGAGTTGGTGGCCAAGGGCCTGAATTTTGATCATGTGACCCTGGGGATGCTGCAACAGTCATAAGTGTGAAAAGTGGTCATAAGTCACTTTTTTCGGTGCCGTTGTAACTTCGATCACTAACCAAACGGTTTTAAGTCGAGGACTACCCGTCCTGTGCTAAAAAGAGTTGGAAGTCGCTACCTTTTTTCCTTTTTCCCCTATATTTGCTTTCTCCCTCTTTTTTTTTTCCTCCCTTTAATTTCCTATTTTCTATTTTCTTTTATATTTTATACTTGGATCAAACAATAAAAGCCATTTAAAAAAAAAAAAAATTAAAAAAGGAAGGGAAAGAGGAATGATTAGAAAATGGTCACAGAAGGAACCGCCGAGAGCCACATAGTTAATTCATTGGTGACGTTTCTGAAGGAAACGGCATGATTCATTTTTCTAATTTCTGAAGCTCGGGGAGGAAAACCCAGAAGCAGCATTTTTCCTTCTGCTCTGAGTCAGAGGAAAAGAGGAACTTTGAACTCCCACAACTCTCACCCAGACTTTCTTATCCCAAAAAGGCTGCATCAGAATCAGAACAGAGTTGGAAGGGACCTTAGAGGACTTCTAGTCCATCCCCCTGCTCAAGCAGGAAACCTTAGACCATTTCAGACAAATGGCTGCCCAACCCTTTCTTAAAAGCCTCCAGTGATGAAACACCTACAACTTCTGGTGGCAAGCTGTTCCACTGGTTAATTTTTCTCACTGTTAGGATGTTTCTCCCAAGTTCCAGGTTGCTTCTCTCCTCGGTTAGTTTCAGGGGTGGGATTCAAAAATTGCTGGGTGGGCGTGGCCATGGTGGGCGTGGCCTGCCGGAACTTCCGGGAGGGCTGTTTTTTGCCTTCCCCAGAGTCCGGAGGCTTCCCTCGGGCCTCTGGGAACGCAAAAACTGCCCCCCGGGCTCTGGAGACCGTCCCAAAGCCAGAAACAGGCCCGTTTCCGGACTTCTGGTACTTCCAGATGGCCCGTTTTTTCCCCTCCCAGAGATTCTGCACAGAGCCTGCACTTACCTGCATCCAAAATGGCCCTCATGGAGACTTCTGGGAGGGGAGGGTGGGTGGGGCCAGCCAATCAGTTCAACTAGTGGCTTGGCGAACCAAATGCAAATTTAACATCCGGGTCGGTTGAACTGGTCCAAACCGGCTGAATCCCACCCCTGGTTAGTTTCCACCCACTGCTTCTTGTCCAGCCTTTGGAGAATAGGTTGAACCCCCCCTCCTCCTTCTTTGGGGGAGCCCCTCAAACACTGGAATTCTGCTCTATGTCCCCTGCCCCACGTCCCCCCTTCTTTTCCCTAAGAAAATCCTGAAGAGAGGAACGATTCTGGGCTTTGCTCTAATGACCCCCAATCAAAATACATTTTATAGAGCAGTGGTGGCTAATCTTTTGGGGCTCCTGTGCCAAAAATTGCACACACGCATTCACATGCCAGCACCTAGAATGCACTGCACACCCTCCCCATACCCCATGTATGCACACGCAATCCCCAACCCCCGCCACCCGCTTACCTGCACTGCACCTCACAGCTGATTTTTTGGCTGGTTTGAGGCCTTTTTCAGCCTCCCCCAGACGCTTGGGAAAAGCCTCTGAAAGGCTTTTCAGGACGAATTATAGGCCCATTTTTGTCACTTCTGGTATTACAGGAAGTGATGAAACGGGCCTATAATTTGGCCTGAAAAGCCTTGCAGAGGCTTTTTCCAAGGCTCTGTAGGTGGCCAAAAATGGCCTCAAGCCAACTGAAAAAAATCAGCTGTGAGACACACGCATGCGCAGTGAGGTAAAGTTGGCTTGCGGCTCGCCTGCCAGCACAAATGGCTCTGCGTGCTACTGTTGTCCCCAAAACTGGGTTCTTGGTGTCGAAGCTGCTTCGTCACGGGACACAAGGTATGATACAATATACTTTTATTTTGGTATCAAGATATAAGGACCCTGGCTCAAAAGCTAACCGAGGGCCCCAATTACAATCTTTCTCATAGTCAAGGGATGGTCGCATTCAACCTTTGCCCTTCCCCTAATAATGCATGCATAACTGATAACATTGATTGGTTATTTGGATCTCAGTCCCCTACACAGCTAAATGTCGCGTCACCTGTGTTTCAACCCAGGTCACGGGTATCCTGCACAGTGTCCCAGTTTCATGTGCCAGCTATGTGGGTTTTGGGGTTTTTCTTATCAGCAAGCTATTCTTGTTCCTGATATCCTGGCTAGTGGTTTAAGGCCTCGCTAAGAATGTGCGGTTCCAACCCCTTTCCCATTGCAGAGCAACTCAAGGTGGCTCCCCCACTCCCCGTGACCCCCCCACCTTGTCTGAGGTAGCACCCCCCACTCCCCTGTGACCCCCCTCCTTCTGTAGAGAAGGAGAAGACAGGAAGGAGCCAGGCTGCTTAAAGGCACAGAAAGGAAGACAAGAGAAAACGTTTTAATCAGGATTCGTATTCCTCACTCTCATGTCCATTCTGTCCATACCTGGGTGCTATCTCCACATAGGACCCTTCCCCGGATCCCCCGAGGCCTCATCTGGCCTCCTCTGCACATACATCCCATCATCTGATCCTTCACTACTTGTGGCAGAGCTTCGCCATCACGGTTATCGGATTCCTCCAGAGCAGCAAAGAAAGAGACGAAAGGAGGAAAAATCCCAAATTAAAATCTGGAGTTGCGCTGCCAGCGATGGAGTTCCACAGGGATGTCTATCACAGGGAGTCCTTGACTTAACGATCACAAAGCTACAACGGCACCAAAAAAAGAGCAACTTATGACTGTTTTTCACACTCACAACTGTTGCAGCAACGCCCCCCCCCAGGGTCACATGATCAAAATTCTTGACAACGGACTCCTATTTACGACGGTCTCAGTGTCCAGGGGGCCCTTTCACGATCCTTCTGGGAAGCAAAGTCCATGGGGAAGCCGGATTCACTTAACGACTGGGTGATTAACTTAAAACAACTGCAGTGATTCATTTAATGACTGTTGCAAGGAAAGTCATAAAACGGGACCAAGCTCAGTTAACCACTGTCTTGTTTAGCAACAGTAATGCTCGGCCTAATTGTGGTTGTACGTCGAGGATTGCCTATATTTTGTTTTTGATAAGTTTTTAAAAAATCTAATTTTTTTAAAAACAACCACATTAGGCAGAACTAGCAGATTAACAGAGTTCATCAGATTCCTATTGATGAAAAATTTGATTAGGAAAATATTAGAATATGCAGAAATGAACAGATTAACACTGGCAATTAAAGAGAAGGAGCAATCTGAATATTATAAGATACGGGAACTATATTATTGATGGTTAGAGAAAAAACACGAAAGCTAGACATCTAATAACTAGTAGTGAAAGAAGGAAAATATCTTAATAGAATTAAACATGGTAAGAAGAGGATTATTATAATAATAGATATATATATTAATAAGTGAAGATCTCAACATGTTATTGTTATAGTGTGAGAGACATTATGTATATTAATAATAACAATGGAGAACTAATATCAATGTAATAAACATGGTAGTAATTTTGATTATTGTTGCACAAGGTATCTGTACCCAGGTGACACACCATTAAATCGAAGATGAATTGTTTGTACTTATAAAAAAATAAAAAACCCTTATTAAAAAAAAAGATTTACAGAGTTGGAAGGGACCTTGTAGTAGGTCACCCAGCCCAACCAGGAGACCTTACGCCATTTCTGAGAAATGACAGTCCAGTCTCTTCTTGAAAGGTTCCGGGGACGACACTCCCACAACTTCTGAAGGCAACTTCTGTTCCATCGGTTGATTCCTAACTGAAATTCAATAATGTAATGCAACTTCCTGAAAGTAGCTGGGTAAAGTTGGATTACTCATAGTCTCTCTCAGCCCAACCCCGCCATAGGGTTGTTGTTGTGCGGAGGATAGGAGGAAAAAGTAGGTATGTATGTTGTTGCCTTGAGTTATTTATCAAAATAATAAAGGCAGGATTAAAGAAAAAGCAGTCACAAGGTTCACCAAGCGAGTTTGGTTTCCCCAAGAGCTGGGATGAGATAACTGCCACATCAAAAAATATGACTTGGTGCCAGGGTTTGGTTTTTTTTTTAAATATTTTTAAATTGTGTTTAGTTTTACAGTTTTAAACATTGCTTTGTAAGCAGTTTTCTTTGGATTGTGAACCATCCAGAATTGATTATAAGGGCTACATAACTATTTTCATTTAAAAAAAAAACTAATAAAGTTTTAAAGTGTAGATTTAAAGCCAGGGAAATACAACGAATATGGAGGAGCTCGTGCCAACTGGGTGCCTTCCCGGCAGGGAGGACTCCAACTCCCATTATCCTTTCTTCACTCACACGCTGGGACAGCCTTGGGACGGGGAAGGTCTGGTCTACCTAGTTAGAAAGTTCAAGGGCTTCCCTTCTAAATCAGAGCTTCTTACCTTGGACATTTTAAGAGGTGTGGACTTCAATGCCACGCAGGCTGGGGAATTCCACACACCTTAAAAGTTGTCCAGGTTGGGAAATCCTGATTTAATGTCTTCCACAATTGAGTTTGGCATATTTTCTTTCTTTATAAGATTTCCACTTTTCTCACGCTTTCGTTTGAAAATCCACCAGTTATTGAAGTGGCCAGCATTGAGGAATCCTGGTTTGGACTGATTCCAAGTTTCAAATGTTTTAAGGCCTGGTCAAACTTGGTTACCTGGTTATGCTTGACCCCGAGCAGCCCAGGATCCCTGATCACAGGGTTTCTGTGTTGTTAAGGTTGTGTGAACAGACTTTTAACCTTCGCACTGAATATTATTTGATTTGGAATGCACGGTACAAGTGGTTAAACAGTAGATATAAAGATAAATAAAGAATATGAAATATTACGGCAGGATAATAAAATGTAAAATATGCATCATAAAACGTAAAAGGGAAAATATTTGAAGTAAGAAATATATATTGTACATACTTTAGTGGAAAGGAATATATATATAATACTAGCTGGATCCCCGTGCTTCGCTATGAAACTATGTGGTTGGGCTTAGTTTTGGGGGAGGAAAATAAGTGGGGCGGGGGGAATTCTGCCTTTGTCTACCAGCATCCATTGGTATTCATCTGGCTAGCATCCTGTCAGTGTGTGAGTTGAGGGCTGTTTGGAAACTGAAACAGTATTTGTTGTGTGAGCAAGGAGACAGCAAGGAGCCTGGGCGTGGCTTAGCTCAATTATTCTGTAGTAAAGCTGCTTGGTGCTCTGAAACCAAAACTGAAACTCCTCTCCTCTGCTGTGCTTTGCATTTGGAAGAGATTTCTTTTCAAGTGGGGAAAGGAAGTAGAACTCCTTAGCATCCAGAGCACGTTAATAATAATGTAGGAAATATTAATTCTCTGATGGCCATTTTGAAAAATCCTTTCTTAGTGAGCACCTAGAAGCCAAGAGGAACCTAGGGGCCAAATTTCAAGTTTGTAGGCTTTACGGTTCTGGAGATTTTGTGATGATGCATGAGTGGCATTTCACTTTATATATATATATATAAAATAGATATAGATATAACAAAAATGTTTAGAAACCATATGTATACCTACTGAAATGTTGCAAAAAAATGAACATTGTGTTGTTAAGTGAATCCGGCTTCCCCACTGACTTTGCTGGTTACAAAAAAGATGGCCAGAGGGGATCTCCTGACCCCCAGGACACTGCGGACCGTCCTAAACAGAGGTCAACTTGCCAAGCTGTCTCAACTGTGATCCCGTGATGGACGCTGCAACGGTCGTAAAGGTGAAACATGGCCATCAATGGGATGTCACTTTTTCCCAGTGCCCGTTGTAACTTGCCACGGTGACTAAACGAGTTGCTGTAAGTCGAGGACTACCCGCATTTCGAATTTAAGGGAGGAGACCCAGTGATGTCCACCCGCCTCTTCGGGTGTGTGTGTGAGGGGGAGCCTGGGAGAAAGGCAAGAGCGCCTCGGGGCATATACAGAGCGCGCCTTCCTCCTCCGCAAACCGCGTTCGAGGCTTCCCACCAGCCCGCCCACCCGCCCGGCGGTTCCCCTTCCCGCGTCCGGCACCTACCCTCCTCCGGTAGCCCCCCGCGTCCCCAGCGCAGCCGCCCGCCGCCCAGAGGAGAGCCAGGCCGGCCCAAGAAGCCGCCGCCGCCGCCGCCGCCGCCAGCATGTTTTTCCCACTGCGGGGTTTGTGAAAGCCCCGCCACGTGACCCGGCTGGCGCTCCTTCCGGGCTTCCCTCCAAGTGGGGCGGGGACTCCCTTAAAGGGGCCGCGGCAAAGCAAGCCAGCCTTGCCCTCGGATGAAGGAGGGAGGGGGAGGGGGCTTCCCCCTCAAGCTCGGCTTGGGGGCGGAGAAGAGCAGCGCCCCGGCCAAGGGGGAGGGAGACTGGCCGGCGGGTGGTCCGGAGAGCTTTTCCAGCCCAGCAGGAGGGCTCTCCCTCGCTTAGAATATAGAACGAAGGAGCCTTGGAGGTCATCTAGTCCAACCCGCTGCTCTGGCAGAAGGCAACTTCTCTCCTGCTCCTCAGAGTAAGACTTGGAAGGGACCTTGGAGGTCTTCTAGTCCAGCCCCTTGCTCCGGCAGGAGACCCTACCTATGGCATTCTGGACAACTGGCTGTCCAATGAAACCTCCAACGGAGCAATAGCAAGAGCGCTTAAGACTTATGTACTGCTTGACAGCCCTCTCTAAGCCGTGCAGAGTCAGCCTCTTGCCCCCAACAATCGGGGTCCTCGTTTTATCGACCTCACAAGGACGGAAGGCTGAGTCAACCTTGAGCCGGTCAGGATCGAATTCCTGACTGTGGGTAGAGTTTTGCTTGTAATTCTGCATTCTAATTGGAAGGAAAGGAAAATAGCAATAGCCCTTAGACTTATATGCCGCTTCGCAGTGCCTTTCCAGCCCTCCCTAAGCGGTTTACAGAGTCTTGGCCCCCAACAATCTGGGTCCTCATTTAATCCACCTCGGATGGACGGAAGACTGAATCAACCTTGAGCCAAAACACCCACAAGGCAACCTGTTCCATTGATTTGAGTCCATCTGGAGATTAAATGGATGAATAAAGTTGGATCCTGGGTTCCAGATTCCTGATTTGCGTGTCTGGAGAAACTGGGGAAGAGGCACTCCAGCTTCCTCCAACCTATTCTCTTCCAGAACTGGACTACAAAGCCCATCTCCCCAACCAAGCATGGACATTCCTCTCCTGCCACCCCCTTCTCTTCCGTAACAATCCTGCTTTTTTTCATCTTAAGAATATAGGTAGTCCTTGACTTACGCCCACAATTGAGCCCCTATATTTTTGTCGCTAAGTGTGATATTTGTTAAGTGAGTTTTGCCCCATGCTACGACCACAGTTCAGTGAATCCCTGCAGCTGTTAAGTCAGTCACCCTGTTGTTAAGTGAATCTGGCTTCCCTACTGACTTTGCTGGTTAGGTGGTTGCAGAAGGGGATCACGTGAGCCTCGGAACACGCTGCGACCGTCATAAATACGAACCAGCTGCCAAGCCTCTGAATTCTGATCACATGACCACGGGGGTGCTGCCAGAACTGTTAAGCATGAAAAATGGTCGCAAGTCACCCATTTTTCATGGGCCGTCTTAACTCTGAACAGTCACTGAACCAACTGTTGTAAGTCGAGAACTTGCTGTGCTTGAAGCCAGACCAGCCGCCGGAGCTCTTCCCAACCACCTGCCTGCCAAGCTGGTTAAGTGTTAAAGGGGGGAGGAAACAACCAGAACGAAACGTGATCTAGGAACGTGAAGGGGGCGTTTTTATTATTATTCTTATTCTTATTAATAAAGCCTCCAAGCAGCTACGGAGTACATTTAAATAAAAGCCCGTCTCCTCCGTGCCAACGCAGGGCTGACGCCGTCCGCTTTCCTCCTCCGTGACCTAGAAGTAGAAACCAAATCGGTGTTTGGGCTCCAACCGTCTTTGAATCCAGAGGCTGAAGAACCCCGTCCTCTTGACATGCTTCTGGGGCTCCTCCTCCAACCGTCCCCGCGTTCGTTGCCAAAGGGGCCGTTTATTCTTGGGCTGCGTTGGGGGCTCCGGGCTGCTTGCTCTGGTCGTCGCCTTTCTTCTTGTGGCCGGAAACGATGTCGTCGATCCGCAGCAAGAGGACAGCCGTCTGGGGAGGGAGGGAGGGAGGTGGCCTGGTTACGTCAATCGACTTCTTTTAATGACAAACCCCATAATCCCTTGCGGTGTGGAGTCTGGGCAACTGAATGGAGCGGAGTGTTAACTGGCCGGGTGCCCTTCCTGTTGTCAATACAGAGTTTTTTTTTCCCCAGCAGATTTATTTATTAGAATTTGTCAAAAAAAAACAACAACCCGAGAACAAGAGAGAATAAAAATACAGAGACAGGGACGATAGGCATGTTAGTGCACTTATGCACGTCCCCTCTACTGACCACTTAAGTATGAAGTAAGGAGTATTATATTCTCATTGTGCCCAGAGAGAGAAATATCTGCCTCGACCTACGATCGAACTCAGAGTCTCCTGATTGTGAGGTGAGAACTCCACCCCTTGGCCACCACTCCATCAAGAAGACGACAATAACCCTCCAAAGTCCCTATCCCCAACATTCAACCTGGCTAGAAGGCACCAGGGAACCGGAGAACATCAACTCAAGCACAGTCTGAGAGATTTCATCGGAAGGACACTTCTGCCAATGGCTAAGAGGGTCTCCGGCCACCCCAGAGCAACTCCTTGGGCCATGGAGGCTTTCTTCTCACCTCAACAGCCGTCTTGTAGGTCTGCAACTTGACAGAGAGGGGCTCCCAGATGCCCAAGTCCTTCATGTCAGCCAAGGCTCCAGTCTCTCCATTGACACCCCAGGTCTGGCTGCCTTCTTGAGTGTGCTTAGCCTGTGAGCAACAGATGGAGTTAAGCATCCCCAAACCAAGAAGCTCACCCCGTGTTTCACCTCTACCATCCAACGACTTCAAAGGGGTCTCACACCAGTCCACCTCTTGCTCATTGTCGGAAATTCTATTTTTTTTTTTTTTTACTAAATACTTCCCACGATTGTTTGGAAAGATAATGTCCAGCGCCGGGAAAATCAGGAGATTATGGTCAGTTCAAATGAGTATAAAGATGTATTGCAAGCTTAAGCACGCTATAAGAATCTGAGCTACTAACGATGAAGGGAAATGAGCGGGAGATAAGAGGCATTCACGGTGGGCTGGACTTAGATCTCTTATGGGCACGCAGGGATTCATGACTTACTATGCGTCTGACCCCTGCCACAGCCTGGTCATCTCCTACAGGTAATATGTCTGTCCCTTCTCTTCCCCCTCCTCCACTATCCGTGCAATGACCACACCACTCCTCTCCACCCAACGATCACAAGGACCTTTCCAGAAAGAAAGGGCGAAGAGCACAAGGCAAACAGTTCGCACTGCGGGTGATCAGAGGCAGTTCTCACCCGCAAGGAAGTGAGGGCACGGATAGTGCTTGCGCCACAGTTCTGAATGAGGGTCCTGGGAATAACTTCAAGGGCTTGGGCCACGGCACGATAGGGCCACTGTTCCACCCCGGTCATGACTTTGGACTTTTCAGTTAAGGCGTGGGCCACGGCCATCTCGGAAGCGCCACCCCCTGGCACCAGCTGGGGGTCAACGAGGACGTTGCGACAGACCTGCATGGCGTCCTGGAGGTTACGCTCCACCTCCTGCGGGAAGGAGAGAAACAGCCGGTGTGAAAGTTGAAGGCTTGAGGTTGAAGCTGTTTGGCAAGTCAGAGGGCAATTCAGTAGCACATTTGTTTACCCTCTATAAATATTTTTTGGTGACAAGTGGGTCGCAAAAGAAGCCATTCTTGGGGGGAGGGGGGGGCTGTGTCTGTGAGAATCATTACCCTCCCCTTCTGAATAAAAGCCCCACCCACCTCCAGTCATTCTGGGCCACCTCCGCCTCAGTAGCCAACCAAGCAGTTCAATGCTTCCAGAAACAAGTCCTCACTACAGGTGGTTCTTAGTGACTGTTTCAAGTCACCTTCTTATTTCCAACATTCACCTCCCCCACAGCAGCGCCAATCGTGGGTTTTTTGAGAGCTGGAGGTTCAAAGACGAGGGTGGAGATTTCTTTTCTGCTCTCCTTCTCATCCTTTAACACGCCAAAGAAACCAGCTAAAAACAGTCAGGCCCACCTCTGAAAAGGGGACGTCGCCCAAAGGCTTCCTGCAGCCCTGTGAAAGGCCAGGAGGCTGCACTGCCTCCATTAGGATCTCCACATCGTTGCAAGCCCTTGAAATGCCCCCCAAAGCTCCACTTGAACAGTGGGTCTGAGAGACAGCCACCCCTCACAAGCACTGCTGACTGTAAATCAAGAGTAAGAAAGCCAGCCCAATGGCGGCCATTTTCTTCAGAAGGAAAATTCAAAGCCTCGGGTGCCTGTTACAGCCTCAGAAGTTATTTTCTCAGGGGTGGGGTGGGGGGGTGGGGGAACGCTTGGAGGTTGCTCACCGCTAGAATCTCTTTGCTGGCACCCCGGAGCAAAATGGTGCAGGCCTTGGGCTCCTTGCAGTCAGTGATAAAAGTAAAGTACTCGTCTCCAATTTTCTTCACTTCGAAGAGCCGAGCGCCAGTCCCCACATCCTCTTCACGCAACTCATCCGTGCGGCTGACGATACGAGCGCCACAAGCCCTGCCAGGGGGAGAAAAAAGCAAGATAGCCCTAATGCTGAGCTGACACAGAAGGGCTGTTAGTAATGCTCCATGGGCTTGCTTTCCGTCGGTAGCTGGTTTCATGTTTTCCTGCTAGTGGCAGAAGGTTCAGATGTGCGTGGAGTTAGCCGTCCCGTGCAAAGAATGTACAGTGATTGAATAACACTTAGTGATTTAGGCATCCTCACCTTGCAATCCGGTTGTTGTCAGTTTTCCTCACCCGGCGGATTGCTGTGATGTTCGCTCTCATCAGGAAATGCTGAGCCAGGTCTAAAGGTTTTTTAAAAAAAGGTCTGGTTACATACTACCTCCTTCCACAGCAGTGGTTCTCAACCTTCCTCATGCCGTGACCCTTTAATACAGTTCCTCATGTTGTGGTGACCCCAACCATAAAATTATTTGTTCCTGAGACCACTGAAAATATGTGTTTTCCGATGGTCTTAGGTGACCCCTGTAAAAGGGTTGATCGACCCCCAAAGGGGCCGTGACCCACAGGTTGAGAACCACTGCTCCACAGGGAAAGAAGTGCCATCTCAAGAAGAGTGGATTGCGTGCTTTACCAGAGATTCCTTTCTCTGTGATGACGAGGTCAGGCTTGACTTTGATCAAATGGTCGCACATCTGCTGAATAAATTCCTCTTCCATCTGTAGGATGCGGGAGAAGTCTTCCTCACGGGTTATTTCAATATCGGTCTGCACAAAAGGAGGCAAAGGGTTCCGGGTGAGTTCACAGCTGTACAGTATTTGACCAATGTACCAATGTGTTTAAACAGGTACCATTTTCCCATTTATCTAACGTTCATTGTTATTGCAGGACTGAGGTGAGTTCTAGTCCTGCCTTAGGCTGAGTAACTTTGGGCCTGTCAGTCACTTGGTCCCAACCCACCAGACAGGGATCTTGTGGTGAAAGTAGAAGGAAGGAGTATTAGGTATATTCATTTTCTTAAGTCAAAGGTCTTCAAACCTGGCAAGTTTAAGACTTGTGGACTTCAACACCCAGAATTCCTGAGCTAACATGGCTGGAGGAGGAGGAATTCTGGGAGTTGGAAGTTCACATCTGTAAGTCAAACCAAAATCTCTGAATATTCAGGTTCAGGAATGAGTCCCACGACTCTTTGTCAATATATGGAAGATGCTTGAAAACTGTGCTTTCTCCCCACCCCCCAGCCCACCCATAAACATTTGCTCAGTTCAGAAGAGGCGAGAAGCTTCGGTGGCTGACAGACCTGACTCTCCCCCTTCTTGAATTCCAGCGAACAATCCAGCAAAATGATGCGGGGGTTCTTGATGGTGCGGCGCATCCGAGGATGGGTGATATCTTTATTAATCATGACCCCAGGCAGGACATAGGAATCCTCAATAAAACCGCCAGGAATCTGAAGGTGACAAAGAGGCTATTCAGATCTCAGAGCCACAGGATCGGCTACTAGGTTAAACATCTCTCAGGGACATATACATGGGTAAGGAAACAACCATCTATAGGCTCTTGTCTTAGTAAAGGATGACCATCCAGGCTTTTCAACGGCACCCATAGAAGTTCCTGAGCATTCTTTTTAAAGCAACTACCCTGTTTCCCCGAAAATATGACCTACCCTGAAAATAAGCCCTGGCTTAGCTTGATTTTTTTTCGCACGTGCCCAATATAAGCCCTACCCCCAAAATAAACCCTAATTTAAGATGGACGGGTAAAAATTAAGCTAGGGTGGGGATGGGGGGATGAAGCTGCCCACACTGCTTACCTTTGGACAGCTGTAGCCAGGCCTTGCACACTCCGATACCTGACTTGCCAGCCCATTTCTTCTGCAGCCGGCTAGGCTGGCAAGGCTTTCCTGAAGGCCTCTGTAGCTGGTAACAAAGCTCAGGATTGATCCAGAGCTCTGTTATCGGCTGCAGAGACCTTCAGGGAAGTCTTGCCGGCTGCAGAAGAATTTCCTGAAGGCCTCTGACAGCAAAAACGAGGCCGTGGGTGACGCGCACAAGTGAGGTTAGTCAGTGGACGACATCCCCTGAAAATAAGATGTGGTGCCTTTTTTGGTGGCAAAAATAAATAAGACAGGGTCTTATTTTGGGGGAAACGTAAGTGAGCCAAGTTCTTCCTTGAGGATCAGAAAGTAATTTTTGACCATCATTTTGAAAAAGAACTCAAGAAGAAATGGCAATTGTTCTTTCTTCAGAAACACCACCAGTTCATTTTAGGACAGACAAGCAATTACAGGCTTGTCATAAGTGGAGAGAGCAGCTTTTTCAGAGCTCTCCTTTCTCAAAGAACTTCTGAAAATAAGAACACAGAACTTTCTACTGCGTTAAGATTGGGTCTTGGTCTATTAGTCCAATATTCTACTATGACTTCTCCAAGTTACTAGATTTTTTCCTAACTTGCTATGTGAATTTTGCAAAGATGAACATCCTGGGAATCGTGTTTGTAAAACTGAGATTACTAAAAAACAACAACCCAACATATATGTACATATGATCTTATTTCTGCCACAAAAGGCACTATCAGGATTGATTCTCCAAATTTCTTCTGGGCCTTCAGAATCCCCAAACCCTAGAAATCCGGTGTTTTTTTCTTTGTACCTTTTCTACTTTGGCGTACTTCTTGATGTCAATTTCCTTCCTGCCATTCTCTTCAAACTCTACTGTTCTGACCGCATCCAGGGCAATGCTGCAGGCCAGATCCGACCAGCGGTGTATAGCCTTGGTGCTGATGGCGCTGTTGATGATTTTAAGCATGGCCTCGCGGTTGCTGACATCAACGGCAGTGCTGCAAAAACCAAGCATGAAGCCCGTTACCTTTTTTAAAAAATATATACATTTTTTATTTTATTTTATACAAACAATCCATCTTCCATTTAAACAGTGTGTGGTCTGGGTACAAATGTCTCGTGCAGTAACAATTACAGTTTACACATATTCATTATCTTAGTGTTGATATTCTATTCTTAATACTGATATCTATATATCTATATCTATATGGCCTTCAGCTTTGTTCGGGTATTTTCCCACGTCATTGTAGTTGTGCTTTTAAAGTTGTAGCAACGTTTCGGCAGAATCTCATTTGCCATCATCAGGCTTCTGGGCATCTATATCTATATATCTATATCTAATTATTATAAAAATCCCCCTCTTAACTTATTTAATTCTATTCACATTTTCTATATTTTGCTAATCTTCTTTAATTTCTAACTTCCACATTTATTCTCCAGCCATTGATAAAATAATTCCTGTATAGTATTCAGTTTGTTACTTCTCCTTAATTGCAAGTGTTAGCCTATTCATTGCCTGAAGTCCATTATCCAGAAGCCCATCAGAGACTATACGCATCTTTCCCAATAGCCAAGGACAAAAGAACTTGCCAAACATTTGCTGACCTTTCAACTTTCAGGGTCCTTCCCTTGCATACAGGTAGTCCTTGACTTATGAGTATAATTAAGCCCATTTTAAAGTTGAATCATTAAATGAGGTTACCACATGATCATACTTGATTTCATTAACCTTTTTGGTCTAGCAGCTGTTAAGCTTATTTGGTGATATTAACCAAATCCATTTTATCTAACAGGCATTTTTTTTGCCAGAAATTGGGAGTAAATGCTGGAAACTTGCAAAAAATATCAAAAATCACAATCGGGTGACCCTGAGATGCTGCAGACAGCTCTCAAGGGGAGTTGGTTGCCAAGTACCCAAATGCAATCACATGATCATAGTGTATGTGCTTAGGGCATGTCAAATTTTACAACATTCAATATCCAAACATTAGAGGTGCTAAAAAGTTGTGACGTGCCTTGGGGATTGTAAAGATATTTTACTGTGTTTGTGTGTGTAGCTATCAGAACTTCAAAATTGGGTCATAACACTTTTGGGAGGGAGTCTAGCAACAACTGAGCCATTGCAGAATCAATCTATCTTTATAGGAAATCTACTACACCTGGTGTACACCAAGGTTGCTGACTCATCAACTCCGACTAACACAGGGTGTTCAGGAATAATGGTCAAGGTAGTTCATCCAATCCAGAGAAAACCAGGTTAAGGAAAGGCAGGCTAGTCTCTTTAGCAAGCTGTGCAGGCCTGACTTCATTTTAAAATAATGTTGATTTCTAGAACATTATTTATAAAGATGGAAAGGAGCTTTGTATAAAATCCAGCCAGTATTCCCTGGTTTTATCTAACGCAACTGAAAAGTCCTTCCCAAGAATGATAGAGGCAAAAAAACCCAAGAGGAAATGGTAGTGCTTTTCCCAACTAAGTCATTTTATTACCAGGCAGGAGTTTTTGTGACCTGCAGTTTGTGTCAGTGGGAATTTGGTTCTTATTTTGTCAGTTGGAAAACATTAGCAGTCTTAGGAAGGGAGAATGACTAAGTACTGAACCTAGGATTTTTCATAGGGGAAAAAGAGGACCTATCATCTTGAATGGAGATTAGGCTTGCTTTTAAATACAAGAAATTCCCAACTCTCTTTTCTTTCAGCAACTGTTCAAAATTACAATAGCACTGAGCAAAGGGATCTACAACAAGTGCTTGAAGTTACTGCCAGTGCAGCACCCCCATAATCATATGATTACAATCTGGATTCTTGGCAAACCCATTCACACTTATGACGGCTTGCCAAGGTCTCTGGGATCGCCATTTGCAACCCTCCCTGCAGGTTTCTTCAGGTTAACAGGGACAGAGAAGGTGCAAGCCATCTCCTGCCTCCAGTGTGCTGGCTCCCCTCCCCTCTGTGTGTATTCTAAGAAAGTCCCGATGACCCAAGCTTTGTTTCCTTGGCCCAGCACACTAGTTCTGTGCATCTTTTTATTTTATTTTGCTGTTTGCTTAGCAACCTCACCTGGGAGCTGGGAGAGCCGTCTTTTATTTATTTCGCAGCAAAATGCAGCATGGTGCATAAAATTCCGAGAAACATATAAAATGTGCATCAAAACACAGCAGAACTTTTGGCTAAGATCAAGTGTATAGTCGTTGAGCAAGTCAATCACGTGGCCACCTTATTTCACAACCACAATGACTTACAACAGTAATAGAAAAGCCATATTATGGTTTTAAGTTGACGACCTGTACGCATTACCTATGATTCCAGTTGCGCCCAAAATTTATGTTGCTAAGGGAGAAATTTGTTTAAGGGAGTCTTGCCACAGTTAAGGGAATCATTGCAGTTGTTAAAGTACTAACACAGTTAAGCGAATCTGGTTTATCAATTGACTTTGTTTGTCAGTAGGCCACAAAATGTGATCACCTGACCCCACAACACTGCAATGGTCATAAATGTGAGCCAATTGCCAAGTGTCTGAATTTTTGATCATGTGACCATGGGGATGCTGCAACGGTCATGTGAAAAATGGCCATAAATCCCCTTTTTTCAGTAATGTTGTAACTTTGGTCACTAAAAGAACTGTTGTAAGTTGAGGAATATCTGTAGTCATGATACATCAACCCAAGGCACTTTCTCCCAACCGCTGCTCCTTCAAATGCTCAGAAATACACCCCCAAGTCCTCTGCCTCCCCCTTCGGCTCACCTGATTCTTTTCAGAGCGCTGATCATGTCATCCAGGGCCTTTCGGTAGGCGCTGATGATTACCGTGGGGTGCATCTGCTGCTCTAGGAAATGTTCTGCCACGGACAACATTTCTCCAGCTAAGGGGCAAAAGGAGACCGCGTGACTACCGTGACTACCGCGCCGTTGATTTAAAACCTATGAAACAGAAGCACTCCTGCAGTGTCTCTCAAGCTTGACTATGTTAAGACACGTGAACTTCCAACTCCCAGAATTCCCCAGTCAGTCATTTCGGGGAGTTGAAGTCCGCATGTCTTTGAGGTGGCCATCCTTGAACCGCTCCCAAGCCCCAGTGAAAACGTCCCACACACGAACCGAAAATGTATTTCGTGTTGTGAATTGGTTATGGGAACATATGGAAAGTTGTTAGCGCCTTGCAGGGCCTTTAGGATACCATCCAACACGTGCTCACCTATCCACCTATCTATCAGATGACCTAGGATGGAGGCATTCAACAAAGTTTGGACAGAGAACAGATGAATTACACAAAGTTAACAGACAATTATCCTTTCTTAATCTTTCCAGTTCCAAGTATATTAAAAGAATCGGTTTCCATTTAGAAACTTATGTATTTCATTATATATTTATTTCTATTCTATTCTCAATTCAGGAGCTCAAGGTGGCTTCAGTGGCGTTTCTTCTTTAAACAGAAAATGCTGGGCTGAGAAAGAGTGGCTGGCCCATAAGTACACAGTGGGGTTTATTGGCTGGGGGTGGGGGGGAAGACTAATATTTAGGGATGCCCAACAGTGGCTTAACGTAATTAACATTTGTGACACTCCACTGGGAAGCAAGTCGATTTTGCTCACTTTCCATGCTGAGATCTCCCCGTTAGGTCCTTTAATGGTACTAAATATATCTCAATAAATTGATCTTATGTGGCCTTATACAAGTAGTAGTAGTACTTTATTGTCATTGCACTTTGTACAATGAAATTAAATTCCATCTTCAGTGTACATTATACATAAGAAAACTATAAAAATAAAAAAGCAAACACCCACCCTTGACATTCTATGCAACTGAATTGAAGACCCCTGATATTGCATTAATATTGCACTATACAGTAGAATTCAATATAGTTACTGCTCTGGGATAGAAGCTGTTTTTCAGCCTATTTGTCCTTGTCTTTATTGTCCTATACCACCTGCCAGGTGGCAATAGTTAAAAAAAACCTAACACCCAAAATATATCTTGCGATCTAAGGTCCTTGCATATTTCTTATCCACAATCACACATCCTACCAAGAATAATCACAGATGTGGTCCCATCGCCCACTTCTTCATCCTGAGTACGGCTAATTTCTATCATGGATTTGGCAGCTGGATGCTGTACTTGAATCTGTAAGGAAGGAAGGAGATGCAAACAGTTAACATTCTGGAGGCAAAGTTTCTCAACCTTGGGCACTTGAAGATATTTGAACTTCAACTCTCAGAAATTCCCCAGCTAGCAACTGAGTAGAATGCAAAGCAAATGAGGTAAACAGCAACTGGAGTGTACAATTTATGTTTCATACATATTTCTGCATCTAGCATTTAGCCATTCAAGAAAAATGAACTTCTGAGACAGCTTGGCAAGATGAAATTCTGACAGACAGACACACACATCTTCAGCTAAAATTCTGTAATGAAATATTGGAAACCACATTTCAAATTATGCCTGCCTTGTGGACAAGCATCGAATGTTGCTACTAAAGTGACTTACTTCTCTAAGAATAGCATTGCCATCATTTGTCATGACGATTCCACCCATTGGGTCCAACAACATCTGCATGGGAAATTCAGAGGAAACTCTTGTAGTATCCACAAAATGCAAAACAATTTTATGCAGGTTATCTCTTGTGAACTACAGGTGGTCCTTAAACTACAGCCATTCGCTGAGTGACCATTAAAAGTTACCACTGCAGTGAAAAAAATATGTCTGGTCCTCACATCGTTGCAGCATCCCCACTATCACAGGATCAACATTCAGGCAAATGCATTTACTATGGTGTCAACATCCCAGGATCATGTGATTCCATTTGCAAGCTTCCCAGCTAGCTTCTTACAAGCAAAGTCAATGGGGGAAGCCAGATTTGCTTAACAATAGTGTGAAACCCTTAACTGCAGTATTTTACTTAACAACCACAGCAAAAAAAGGTTGTAAAAATCAGACATGGCTCACTTAATTGTCTTGCTTAGCAATGGAAATTCTGGTCTTAAAAAGTACCTATAAACGAAGCAAAAAATAATCCTCACCTTCATCATTGCCCTTGGTCCTAAGCAAGTTCTGATAATATCAGCAATAGTCTAAAAGGAAAAGAGTATAATAAATGTTTATTCAACTGACTTGGAAACTATCCTCTATTTTAATGCCTGTGCAACGGTTAAAGAAGTTGGCACATTTTATAAAAGCATATCTATTTATCTGAAAGAAAGCTTTTAAAGTGGGATGAATCACAACATAAAGTTCAGACTTTGTTTTGCACCCAGAACAACTATTGCTCTTGAGATTCTATCAAACTTTAATTTGGCTGAAACAAAATCCAGAAGGATCCTGAAAACATTTTACAGGGAAAGTAGGATAAGGCAGGCATACATTACAAGCAGAACATTTGAAATTTCGTAATTACAACTGTGTTTTATATATAACCTACTGAGCAACTGTGAATTTCTTTCAGTGAGATTAGGGCAAAATAAATGCTGCAAAACATACTTTCAAAAACTACACATTTTTTAAAAAAATTAAAGAGCCTCTCTCTAAACGTCTCAGTTGACAAAGGTAGCTTTTTTGTTTTTCCCAAGCTCAATGTTACATCGTTTACACCAGAATATCCAAGATTTAGACCAAGATTTCCTCTATAGACATGCAGATTTAGAACAATAAAAATATATATCCTCAAACAAACTCCCATACTCTGTGGAACCTTGGTGGTAAATGAACACACTCTATTTCTCTCCCATCTATTTTCCTGGAATCCATACCTTAGCAGCATTAATATTTCCAGTCTGGACTTTTCTTCCAGACTCACGTTTTGTGTTTTGACCTAAGATGAAAAGAGAAAAGAAAAATAGCTTCATGCTCAAATACTTAAAATAGCTGAAGAAATAGACCATCATTTAGAAGCTGCAATCACCCAACATACTAAATTGGCTAGGCTTTTACTGATTATTTTGGAGATGGCTTAACCTTGTGGGTCATCCCTGCCACTAGTTGGTTTAGGGTTCCCTATGTTGCAAAGCCAGAAAACATAATAATTCAATGCATGTAAAGGTGGCCCTCAACTTACAACCAATCATTTAGCAACTGCTGGAAGTTACAATGGCACTGAAAAAAGCAACTAATGATCATTTTTCACACTTCCAACTATTGCAGCATCCCCCAAATACATGATCAAAATTCAGATGCCTGGCAACTGGTTCACATTTATGACAGTTGCAGTGTCCTGTCATGTGAACACCTTTTGCAACGTTTGATAAAGTAAAATCGATGGGGAAGACAAATTCACTTAACAACCATATTACTAACTTAACAACTTCAGTGATTCACTTAACAACTATGGCAAGAAAGGGCCAAACGCCACTTAACAATAGTCTCACTCAGCCACAGAAATTTTGGGCTCAATTGTGGTTGTAAATCTAGGATTACCTGCATTCCTTTTACTCATTCTGTAAAAACATTCCATTAAATAACTGTCTGCAAGCTGCAGATTTGCAGATTACAATTCCAGGAGACTTTGGGAAGGGACTCACAGTTGTCTCTTAACAATTTGCACCTTTCTTAAGGCTCATTTCCCAAGCCTTACTCTTATTGTTCTTCCCCTTTAGTGCCGCAAGTTTCTTCTCTGCTGGGACACCCCATATTTCTTCATCCCTTACAGCTAAGTCTGTGGTTCCTCTGCATCCTAACGATTCCCAGAGGATGGGTTATACAACTCTGAGCTGTTCAGAGTTATTGGTTGAGATGGGCAGCTATGGAAATTTTGACTGCCTGGCTGAATAACAAAATAAAATCACTTCCAGTAAAATTAAAAAGGCAGATGCGTTCACATAATCTGCAGGCCTTGCTTCATGAAGGAGAGGAGGGCAAGAACTTGTCACTGAAAGAATTCACCAAGTAGATCCAGAAAATGGATTACTTCAGGAATCATGAATTAAATGCGCAAAGCATTTAAGGGAAGACCGATCCCAACAACAATCCTCCTCCTGGCAACCAGGCAAAAGGGTGGAGATTTATTCTCCACAGAGCCCAAGGATATGACAAGAACCAACAGGTGGAAGCTTTACAGAAAGAGATTCAAACTCAAAATAAGAAATTTCCTAACTGGGAGAAGCACTGGAATACAGTCTTTGACTTACAACCACAACTGAGTCCAAAATTTATGTTGCTTGAGTGTTAAATGAGTTTTGCCCCATTTTAAGACCTCTCTGGCTACAGTTGGTAAATGAATCACTGCATTTGTTAAGTTAGTTAAGGTGGCTGTTAAGTGAATCTGTCTTCCCCATTGACCTGGCTTGTCACATGACCCTCAGACACTGCAACCATCATAACTATGGGTCAACTACCAAGCATCTGAATTTTAACCATGTGACCATGAAGATGTTGCAATGGTCATTAAGTGTGAAAACAGTCATAAGTCACCTTTTTTAGTGCCGTTGTAACTTTGAAGTCACTAAATGAGCTGTTGTAACTTGAGGACTACTGTATCACCTTTGGAGTGCTCCATTACAGGAGGTTTTCAAGCAAAAGTTGGACAGTCATTGGGAAGGTCTGAGGATTCCTACCTGGACAAGGGGTGGACTAGAAGACCTCTAAGACTGCTGAGACCAGTCTCCTAGAAGCTTCATACCTGGCCCTGGTTAGTCATTTACAGGTAGTCCCTGACTTACGATTGAGCCCCAAATTTCTGTACGTGAGACAGTTATTAAATGAATTTGGTCCCATTTTTGACATTTCTTGCCATAATTATTAAGCAAATCACCGGATGTGTTAAATGAATGACATTCTTGTTAAGTGAATCCAGCTTCCCCAGGGACTTTGCCTGGTCAGAAGGTCGCAAAAGGGGATCACGTGACCCTGGGACACTGGCAACCGTCATAAATGTGAGTCAGTTGCCAAGCATCTGAATGTTCATCACGTGACCTTGAAGATGCTGCAATGGTCACAAGTGTGAAAAATGGTCATAAGTCACTATTTCAGTGCTGTTGTAACTTCATTAAAATGGTCACTAAATGAACTGTTGTAAGTTGAGGACTGCCTGTAGTCCTCGGCTTATAACAGTTCATTTAGTGACCGTTCAACTTTACAACAGCCCCGAAAAAAGGGACTTAGGACCATTTTTCACACTTATGACCTCTGTAGCATCCCCGCGATCAGAATTCAGACTTGGTTCACACTTTATGACTGTTCACACTTTATGACAGTGATCACCTTTCGACAAGCAAAATCAGTGCAGAAGCCATAATCGCTTAAGGTGTAGTCTCCTACTTGGGCCCTGGGTGGGTTGGACTAGATGACCTTAGAGGTCCCTTCCAACTGTTAATCTGCATTGTCTTACTAACTTATCAGCTGCCGTGATCCGCTTAACAACCGTGGCAAGAAAGGAGGTAAAATGGGGCAAAATTCACTGCCTCGCTTAGGAACCATTGTGGTCGTAAATCGAGGACTATCTTATTGAATTCCTTTTTCGGTCATTTTTTCTCTTCCTTTGACAATGTTGACGCCCCTCTAGCTACCCGTCCTTAAGAATGAGGCTAGGAGATACAAGATTTCTGTCGCTTTTGGGGGTTGGGGTCCCCAAAAGCAGAGGTATTTGGGGAGGGGCTTGCCTCGTGGGGGGACTTCCTGGGGAAACTGAACGGAGACCGCGATGAGAGAAAATGGATTTTCCCAGCATGCAGTTGGGGGGGAGAGATCGAGGGAAGGATGCACACGAGGGGCGAACGGAACCCCCAAAGTAGGACATTCTGAGGGGAAAGTTGAGGGGAAAGATATGAGGGGGTCACTCGGGGAGGGGTTTCTTCTCTTCTCCCCCCAGCCCACCTCCCCTCAGACTCACTGAGAACGAGGACGGGGCGCTGGCCCAGCATCTTCCCGGCGAGGCGAGGCAGAAGCCGGCGAGGAACCTTCTGGAGGCGGACAATAAAAGAGCTCGGAGGGCGGGGGAAAAACGCCGTTTCACCGCGCTCGGACAACCTAACCTGCGGGTGGCGGCGACTCCTCCAATCCCCAACGCCGCTGCCTTCAGGACGGCCAATGAAGGCGCATCTGCTCTGCGGGGACTCCGCCCCCTCGCCTGACAGCAAGGTGCGTTGAGAGAACAACGGATTATTCTCCGCCTCTTCCTCCTCTCCTAGGCAAGCATGCTTCGGCAGAGCGCCGCGGGAGGAAGGCCGCACGCATGCGCAGGCCTCTCGGTCGCGTCCCGCCTGCCTGCGCCTGCGCACAAGGTAGAGCCATCCGCGCGGGAGGTAGAACGTTGAAAGGCAGGGCAAAGCAAACGCGCTTGCGCACAAGCGGGTGCCAGCGGTTAGGTGGATGAGGCCTTCTCGGCGGCGGTCCCTGCAGTTCCTGCCGCACTTCGTCCCCGGGCGGTCGCACCCGAGAGGCGAGTTTGGGGGAGGTCTCAAAAGACGGGGACCTTCTACCTCGTCCAAGCCCAGACACGTGTGTCTTTCGCCTCAGGACGGTCTGGACAAGTAACAACCGCCTGGCCTCGCCCTTCATGCAATGAGGCATGACGGGAATTGTAGTCCGCTCTATTCTGACACGTGTTCTATTCTAGTCCAACCCCGCCCAAGATACAGATTAATAGAGTTGGAAGGGTCCTTGTAGGTCATCTAGGCCAACCCCCTGCCCAAGTAGGAGACCCCTACACCATTTCTGACAAATGGCAGTCCAATCTCTTCTTGAAAATCTCAAGTGAATAGAAGAGAAAAGAAGAGAAGGGAATATTGGAAGGAATAGAATAGAATAGAAAGTAGAAAATAAAATAGAATAGAATAGAATAGAAGATGGAAGAGACCTTGGAGGTCATCTAGTCCAACACCCACCTATCCCAACCAAGCAGGAGACCTAACACCATTTCTGACAAATGGCAGTCCAATCTCTTCGTACTTGTTTAACAATCACAATTGGGATGGTGGTTGTTAAACGAGGTCTCATTGCTAAGCTCGGTTGTTAAGCAAAGCGGTTGCTAAATGAAACTGCACTTACTTGAACCTACCTTAGCTTTACAAGCCTGCAAAAGTTATAAATGCGAGGATTGGTCATAAGATGACTTTTTAAAGGAGATCTACCTGTACAGCAGTTCCAAATTAAGTTGAGTTTGAATAAGTCAAGGGTCTTCAAACTTGGCAAGTTTTAAGACTTGTGGACTTCAACTCCCAGAATTCCTGAACTAACATGACTGGAGGAGGAATTCTGGGAGTTGAACTCCACAAGTCTTAAAGCTGTCAAGGTTGAAGACTCCTGGAATAAGTGATCAGTCTGGGTGTTTTGGAGAAGGAGTTCCTCATGCAGAAATGTTTTGCTTTCTCTTTTGTGAGGGGAACTGAAAAGGAAACACTTAGGACTTGAAAGTTTGTGTGTCTGGGCGCATACGCCAGCTGAACAATTCTAGGAGTTGAGGTCCACATTTCTTACAGAGTTGCCAAGGTTGAGAAACCATGGGATGAGATGGGATAAATGACAGGACAGGATAGGATAGAACCTTGGAGGTCTTCTAGTCCAGCCCCCTATACAGCAGGGCAACCTATAGTATTTCAGATAAGTGACTGTCTCTAGACTCTTCTGAAAAACATCTAATAATGGAGCACCCACAACTTCTGGTGGCAAGCTGTTCCACTGGTTAATTGTTTTCACTGTCAGGAAATTTCTCCTTAATTTCTAGGTTGCTTCTCTCCTTGATTAGTTTCCATCGGTTGCTTCTTGTTCTGCCTTCAGGGGCTTTGGAGAATAGGTTAAGAGTATAACAGAGTTGGAAGGACCCTTGGAGGTCTTTTAGTCCAACCCACTCCTCCAACAGGAGGTCCTATATCATTCTCCACAAATGGTTGTCAAATCTCTTCTTAAAAAACCCTCCAGTGTTGGACTATCCACAACTTCTTGGAGGCAACCCGTTCCACAGGTTAATTGTTCCTGACAGTGAGAACAGTCAATAAGTGGAAGTTGTGGGTGCTCCATCACTGGAGGCTTTTAAGGAGAAACTGGACAATCATATATCTGAAATGCTATAGGGTTTCCTTCTTGAGCAGGGGGTTCGATTGGATGACCTCCAAGGTCTCTTCCAACTCTATTATTCTACGTTCTATGTTTATCTTCATTGGATGGCTCTCCCTTTTTTCTAGACATGAGTTCCAGTCCTGTTCGGATGGAGCCAGACTTAAACCCCCAGGAGGAGAAGCAGCATCGAAAAAGTAGGTGGCCCCCTCCTGACCCTCTTCCCTGTGAGCAAATGCTTAAACAAAGGAAGTTGTCCAGCTAAATGACGCACCCCAGGCATGGATAGGTCAAATAGCAGGCCATGTGGCTTATCTTCCATTCAGGCCACTCCCAGCCTGACCTCCTCTGAAGGCTTTGGACTTCAGTTCCCATGTTCCCCAACCCGGTTACATTCAGTGGAGGTGGAGAAGAATCAAAGTGCCGTGTTGTTGTAGAGCTCCATCAAGTGTGTAGATGGAGAAGGCTGCGGATGAGACTTTCTCAGTGGCTTAGCTCCCATATCATCTTAACCAGGTTTATTTTAACCATATATTGTTGAGTAATCCAGTGGCTACATTACTATATCAGGTATGCCACAAAGCTTAGCTTCCAGGCACAATGTCTGGGTTTAACATGCTAGATCCAATGTTTTTATGTTTACAATGAATGAGTGGAAGGGACCTTGGAGCTCTTCTAGTCCAGCCTCCTATTCAGCAGGATAATCTATAATATTTCAGGTAAGTGACTGTCCAGTTTCTTCTTAAAAACCTCCTGTGATGGAGCATCCACAACTTCTGGTGGCAAGCTGTTCCACTAGTTAATTGTCCTGACTGTCAGGAAGTTTCTCCTTAATTCCAAGCTGCTTCTCTCCTTGATGAGTTTCCAACAATTGTTTCTTGTCCTACACTCAATTGCTTTGGAGAATAATTTGACCCCCTCTTCTTTGTGGCAGCCCCTCAAATACTGGAATATTGCTATCATGTCACCCCTAATTCTTCTTTTCTCTAGACTGACCATACCCAAATCCCACAGCCGCTCTTCGTATGTTTTAGACTCCAGGCCTTTGATCATCTTAGTTGTTCTTCTCTGAACTTTTTCCAAAGTCTCAACATCTTTTTTTATAGTATGGTGACCAAAATGGGTTGTAGTATTCCATGTGTGGTCTTACTAGGGTTTTATAACGTTGTACTGTATAACATATACAACATATAACATGTATGTTGTTTATTTCTGTTCATGACTTATCTACTAAGTCAATGAGAAGAGCAGTGCAAGCACCAATGATAATTACTCTTCCTTTCCAGGCACTCCAAGAAGATCTTCACAAGCTCCACGTAAGTCTTTAAACACCAGCTTTTTTCTGATTCCTCCCAGCAAAACTTGCCAAGTCTTCAAACTTGGCAAGTTTAAGACTTGTGGACTTCAACTCCCAGAATTCCTGAGCTAACATGACTGGAGGAAAAGGAATTCTGGGAGTTGAAGTCCACAAGTCTTAAAGCTGTCAAGTTTGAAGACCCCTGCCCAGGAGTGGGATTCAAATTTCTTAACAACTGGGCATGTGGGTGTGGCTTAATTTGTAGGTGTGGCTTTGGTCGTGACTGGGTGGGCATGGCTTGCTGATTGGGTGTGGCTTGGTCATGTGACTGGATGGGCGTGGCTTGTATGTAAATATTGTAAATATTTGTGTAAATATTGATTTTTTTTATTAAAAAAGAGCAACTTTTACCCAAAACCAGGCAAAGCAGGCAGGCAGATTGAGTTTCTCCCAGAATCACAGATTCACACAGAGATCTTCCTTTCTGCAATCTGCTACCTGAGTCTGCACTGAAAAAATTGAAGCTTCCGTCCTAAGGAAGGTTCAGCTCTGCTCTTAGATTAGCTAGAAAGCAAGAAGTCCAACGATTTTCTGCTTTCTAGCTAATCTAAATCTCCCAGCACAGCTGATAGTTGGAACAGCTGATGGTCGGGGGAAAAAAAAGGAAAAATAACAACTTACCCCAAATTAGGCAAAGGCACAACGCAGACAAGTTAGATGGCACGCATGCCAGGTAAGGAGTGAGTGAGCAGGGGAGGGGGGGCCCAGCCAGTGGCGTGATTTGCTGGTTCTCCGAACTATGCCGAATCGCAACAACCGGTTCTATAGAACCAGTCTGACCAGGTGGAATCCCATCCCTGTCCCTGCCTCAGCAGGAATCAGTAGCCCAGCTTCCCCCATTATTCATTTGTTTTAATGTTTGTGTGATGAGTAGGCTGGCCATCTCACAGTCCGGAGAGGCCTCCTCCCTGCCGCAGAAAATGTCATTTTTCACACTTGACAACTGTGGGCATCCCCACGGCCATGTGATCAAAATTCAGACGCTTAGCAACCGACTCATATTTATGACAGTTGCAGTGTCCCAGGGTTACATCCTTCCCTTTTTATGACCTTCTGACAAGCGATGTCGGTGGGGAAGCCGGATTCACTTAACAACCATGTTACTAACATGAAAATGGCAGTGACTGGCTGAACAGCTGTGGCCAGAAAGATTGTAAAACGGGGTGAAATCCACTTGAACAGGATTGATTGACCGCAGGGTTTTTTGCAACAGAACTATACAGGTCGTCCTTGACTTACAGCAGTTCATTTAGTGACCGTTCAAAGTTACAAAGGCATTGGAAAAGGTGACTTACGACCGTTTTTCACACTTATGACCGTTACAGCATCCCCATGGTCATGTGATTTACATATGGACACTTCATCTTTATGATGAGCGTAGCGTCCCGGGGTCATGGGATCATCTTTTGCAAATTTCTGGCAAGCCAAGTCCATGGTTCATTTAACAACCAGGGTACTAATTTAACAACTGCAGTGATTCACTTAAAGGTGGCAAGAAAAGTCGTAACAATGAGGCAAAACTCACTTAACAAATGTCTCACTTAGCAGCATAAACTCTGGGTTCAATTGTGGTCGGAAGTCGAAGATTACCTGTAGTTCAGAGGTTCTTACTGCTGGGCCCTTGACCCAACATATCCTGGTTTAGCACAGCTTTTCCCAAGTCAGGGAATTCTGCCCCACATCAGGGTAGCTCCAGGCTCTCGCCTCATAATCAGGAGGTTGTGAGGCAGCTATTTCTCTCTCTGGTTGCAATGAGAATAAATCTGCTGAACAAAACTCTGCATTTTCAACAGGGAGGGCATCCGGCCATTAAAACACTCATCTCCATTCTCCAGACTTCACCCCGCAAGGGATTATGGGGTTGTTAAAAGAAGATAATGATCTGGAAAGCTCCAGGTTCTTAGCAGCATCCCTCTTAGTCCTGATTCTTTTCTTTTTTCTTTCTCTCTCTCTCTGAACAGGAGAAGACCTTGACGGCCCTCCGGCCACGTCTTTTAAGCCTCTGTGTCCTGCTAAGCCCTCCCCCAGTTTTCTTGAACTGCCCTCGACTCAGTGGAGGCCCAATCCAGTCCTGCCATACCCCGGGGCTGCACGGACGGGGAAAGGAAAGCGGCATTTTTGTAAGGATGCAGGGCTACATGCAGGGGTGGGACCCAAAAATCGCAGCAACCACTTCGCTGTCCACTTGCTGGGTCGGCGTGGCCACGTTGGGCATGGCCTTCCGGTACTTCCGGGAGGGCTGTCTTCCGCCTCCCCAAGGGTCCAGAGGCTTCTCTGGGGTCTCTGGAAGGGCGAAAATGGCCTCCCCTGGGCTCTGGAGGCCCTCTGGAAGCAGGAAGCAGGCCAATTTCCGGACTTCTGGTACTTCCGGAAGGCTAATCCCCCCCGAGCCTCCATGCGGACCCTGCCCTTACCTGCATCAAAAATGGGTTCCAGGAGACTCTCGCTCAGTTCAACTACTGGTTTGGCAAACCAGATGCAAATTTAATATCCTGTTCTCCCGAACCAGTCTGAACCAGTAGAATCCCACCCCTGCCTACATTATGTATGTGGGTAGCTGAAACCCTGGAACCCAGTGCTAGCCAGCTTGCACCAAGCCAGTCCGGCTTAAAGTTTTATAAGACACACACACAGGTAGTCCTCTCTCATCTCTCATCTTCTATTTATCTACCTATCATCCATCCATCCATCATCCATCCATCCATCCATCTATCTCATTTATCTATCTGTCTTGTCTGTCTATCCATCCATCATCTATCATCTATCATCTATCTATCTCTAGCTAGCTAGCTAATCTATCTCTCTGCACATACATATACATACATACATACATCTAGCAATGTAAAGATTTCACCCAGACTAGTAAAACACAATAAAAACAATATATATAAATACATACACCCTATTATAAATAAATACTAATGTACTTTTTTGGAAAAGCCCCAGAGCTTTTCCTGAATTTGTTGCTGAGGCGGAGACCTGGGGGGCAGAGCTGCCTGCTTGTGCGTCCCCCTTCTCAGCAAGCCAGTCACTCTTCCCCGGGCCCCCCTCTCCACCTTCTCCCTTCCAGCTCCGGACCACCAGCCGCAGGAATGCTTCGGCCTCCTTGAATGCCTGCACAACAACATGCAGGTGCAGACCCAGATCGCACAGGAGCAGCTGGCTCTGCTGCAGGACATCCGGGAGTCCATGAACCTCCTGATCTCCCAGCAGGACCAGCAGAACGGAGAGCTGCGGGGCCAGTTGGAGCAGCGCCCCCCAAGGGACCCGTCCCCCTCGCCCCACCCGGGCAGCTAACAGGGAACGCCGGGGCCCCTCTCTTGGATGCAGGCCTTCTGCGGGCCTCCTGGGCAGGCGTTGCCCAGCATGTGGCGGTGTCCACGATGCAAGATTTTGTGTGGTGGGACTGACTGGCAGCGCAAGCTGCGCAATGCAAATAAAGTGCTTGTTATATTTTTTGCCCCGTGGCTGTTTTGCTCCACCAGAAATCCGCTTTTGATCTGAAACGCACAAGATCCTTTGCTGGGTTAATTCTGAACTAAGTGATATATTTTTGTGAAACAGAGAACATTGAGAGTTTGGTCTAATGGTGAGGGCACCCAGATAGAAACCAGGAGACAGTGAATTCTAGTGCTATCTTAAGCATGAAAGTCAATTGGGGGACTCTGGGCCAACCACTAGGAAACGGTGAGTTCTAGTGCTGTATTAGCCATGAAACTAAATTGGGTGATTTTGAGGCAATCACCACGGGATGGTGAGTTCTAGTCCCACCTTAGCTATGAAAGCCAGCTGGATGACTTTCAGATCAGCCCACCTCACCGGGTTGTTGTTGTGAGGAAAATAGGAGGGGAAAGCAATCTTTGGTACATCCACCGTACCAGAATTATTTATATAAAACAATAAAGGATGGATATAAATAAATAAAGCATGCAGTTTTCAAACAATAGGCAGGCCTGGCAGGACAGCCACATCTGACTGCAGTGTGTTGTGTGAACCCAGGCTAGGATATTTTTCCTTTAAAACTTTGTAACTGAACCTGGTGGTTTGTTTTTAGCCAAACACTGATTTTGTTGCTTGCATTTTAATGTACAGATAGTCCTCAACTTACAACAGTTCATTTAGTGACCGTTCTAAGTTAAACTGACACTGAAAAACTGACTTGTGACCATTTTCAGACTCAACCACCATTGCTGCATCCCTGTGGCCAGGCGATCAAAATTTGGACGCTTGGCAACTGACTCATGATGGTTGCAGTGTCCTGGGATCAAGTTATCCCCTTTTGTGACCTGAAAGTCAATGTGGAAGCCAAATTCACTTAATAGCCGTGTGACTAACTTAACAAACCGCAGTGATTCATTTAACAATGGTGGCAAGAAAAGTCATAAAATGGGGCAAAACTCACTTTAATAACTGTTTTGCTTATTGACAGAAATTCTGGGCCCAATTGTGGTCATAACTCAAGGACCACCTTTATTGATGGACTGGCATCGGTCAGAAACGGTGTAGGGTTTCCTGCCTGAGCAGGGGGGGTTGGACTAGATGACCTACAAGGTCCCTTGTTATTCTGATTTTTTTATTCTGATTTTTTTTTTCTTCCCAGTTTGGGTTCCTTTTTTTCTTTTCTAATTTGGCTTTAGACTTCGAGAAAGTAACCTTTCTTTTAAAAACCAGAGGCATCTACAACAGGGAATTGCTCTCTTCCTTGACTATGAGGCGGTGGGGTGGGGTGGGGGTCGATGAGGCGCCGTCCTGAGCTGAGGAAAAGGCGCTGGGCCCGAAGACTCCATCTCCCAGGGATCTCAGCGGCAAAGGCAGGAAGCACGTGACGCTCCGAGGGGCGGAGCGTCCGCCGCGCCTCCGAGGCAGCCGAGCGCTGACGTCCTCTTCCGTTCTGCTGGCGGCTTGCAGGAGCGAAGGTGGGAGGGGGCTGCGCGGTCCAGGGGTTTATTAATGGGGAGGGGGCTGCCGGGAGGAGAGAGGGTATTAAGGGAGGAAGGGAGAGATCCTCATCGGGCTCTGTTTGTTTGGAGCGGGGGAGGAAACTTTCTGGGGTCTCTGCTTTAAAAAGACCCCCAAAGACAGAACCTTGGGAATTGGAAGGGGGATAAAATCTTGGGGGGGCGCTGCATAAATACTACCAAGATTGCCCTTCCTTGCGGTTCCACCTTATCTCTTTGGTTCCCAGCCTCAGCACACCAGGCATCCTCTGGTTGGTACGATTGCAGTTCCCATCATCCCCAACCAAAAACTACCCTCCTCCTTTGCCCCACTCCCACCCCGCCTTGGACCCCAGGCACCTCTAGTTGGGTAGGACTACAGTTTCCATCACCCGCAGCCAGAATCTACCTCCTTTTTGTTGTCATCCCCCCGCCTTGCACCCCAGGCACCCTCTGGTTGGGTAGGACTACAGTTCCCATCACCTCCAACCAAAACCTACCTGTTCTTTGTCCTCCCCTTGAACTCCAGACACCCTCTAGTTGGGCAGGACTACAGTTCCCATCACCCCCAACCAGAAGTACCCTGAGAGCTACCCTTCTTCTTCCCCTGCCCTGCCTTGCACCCCAGGCACCCTAAGGTTGGGTAGGACTACAGTTCCCATCATTCCTGAACAGAAGCTACCCTGAGAGCCTTTCAAAGTGGGTAGGTGGGTGGGTGGGAGCAAAGAAGGAGGGTGGCCGTTCCTTGATTTTTCTTAAAATTCTTCCTTTCCAACCGCCTCCAACATGTAATGGTGGTTAAGGTGGAAGCTGACAATCTGACTAGCAATCAGGGTTTCTATCCCGATGCCTCAATCACAGCACCAAACCGGCTCCCCAAAGGTTTCCTTCCAATTGAGCTTCACGCTGTGGATGTCTCCCGTGGTTTTCTGGGAAGTGGACTGCAATTGTGCTTTTCCGGGATGTATTCTGGATTTACCAATTTACCCTCCGGCCTGGGATTTCCAAAGGCCACACCTAGAGTCCTGCATCCAGTTTTGGTCACCCCCCCAAAAAAAGAGGTTGAGACTCTAGAAAGAGTGCAGAGAAGAACAACCAGGATGATGAGGGGAC
This sequence comes from Pseudonaja textilis, assembly GCF_049901715.1. Lineage (NCBI taxonomy): Eukaryota > Metazoa > Chordata > Lepidosauria > Squamata > Elapidae > Pseudonaja > Pseudonaja textilis. The sequence goes on from NC_142005.1 coordinate 618,489, forward strand.
TGGAGGCTAAAACATATGAAGAACGGTTGCAGGGGTTGGGCCTGGCTGGTCTAGTGAAGAGAAGGACCAGGGGAGACATGATAGGTTCTTCCAATATCTGAGGGGCTACCACAGAGAGGAGGAAGGGGTCAACCTGTTTTCCAAAGCACCCAGAGACCAGACAAAGAATAACTGATGGAAACTGAACAAAGAAAGATTCAACCTGGAAATAAGGAGGACATTTTTGACAGTGAGAACAATCAACCCATGGAACAGAAGTTGCCTTCAGAAGTTGTGGGAGCCTCATCCCTGGAAGCTTTCAAGAAGAGATTGGGCTACCCATCTGTCAGAAATGATGTAGGGTTTCCTGCTTGGATGGGGGGTTGGACTAGAGGACCTACAAGGTCCCTTCCAACTCTGTTAATCTGTATCAGTGTCTAAGTAAGTCCTAGCCAGTTCCTAAACCTGCAGCCACCTGCAGTGGCTTAAATGGATTGATGTTTCTCTGTTAATAGGACCGATGTCTCAGTCCTGAAAGTTTGTCGGTGTTTTGCTTCCTTCTCCGAAAACACACCCCTTGTGTTCATTCTTCCTTCCAGATGATGAAGCTGCTGTTGCTGCTTGCCTTCCTTGGGGTCTTCTCTTCCGTCCGCTGTGAGGAAGGGGCCAGGCTTCTAGCCTCCAAGGCTCTTCTGAACAGATACGCCGTCGAGGGCCGAGATCTCACTTTGCAGTACAACATCTACAATGTTGGTTCCAGGTACATCCAGAAGCAATGACAAGGGGGCTGCCCCCTTGCTGATCTGGGACCCCCGCGATGCCTGGAGGGCTGGGGATAGGTGGCTTGCACACATATGGGCTACTCTGAAGACCTAACTATACTTGACAATTCAGGCAGGCCCTGACTTTAACGAACGGTTGCTTGGTGACCATTAAGTTGCAACTGGCTCATATTTATGACGGTGGCAGTGTCCCCGGGGGAGCGGGATATGTGATCTCCTTTTGTGACCTTCTAATGAGCGAAGTCCCTGGGCAAGCCAGATTCACTTAACGACCGTGTGCGACTAGCTTAACAGCTGCAATGGGTCAACTCATAAAATATTTCTATGGTCTTTTTAGAGTTGCCAACAGAAAGAGGGGGGGGAAGGGGTTTGAAAGAGCAATGCGGCAGCTTGGAAATCGAAAGCGCATTCCATAGTTTTTCAAAGATAGTAACTAGGTGACTGAAGTTTCTGCTGCACAAAAATCTAACTGGAGAACATGATTGATGACTCTGGGCTAGGGAGGTGTCCCATTGGAGAATATGAATTACGATACACCCAGGTGGGTAGAGGGAAAACCAGCATCAAGGGTGACAATGTGTCTCAGAGTTGGTTACACCCAGGCAGTGCCGGACATGTTAACTCCCAATAAATCCTTTTGAAGTTTTGAAAGTTTGGCTCAAGACTCATGATTTAATTGGGGGGAACTGCCAGAATCCTGACACAATGATTCACATAACAATTTGTGGCAAAAAAAGCATCAGGGTTCCAAGTAAATAGATCCATAGCAAGCAAACCTCGGAGGCAGGTAGATTTCCTCAAAGAATAGCAATAGCCCTTAGACATATATACCACTTTATAGTGCTTTACAGCCCTCTCTAAGCAGTTTACAGAGTCAGCCTCTTGGCCCCCAACAATCTGGGTCCTCGTTGTACTGACCTTGGAAGGACGGAAGGCTGAGTCGAGCTTGGTGAGATTCGAACTGCCAAATTGCAGGCAGTCAGTCAGTCAGCAGAAGTCGCCTGCAGTACTGAACTCTAACCATTGCTCCACCGCAGTTCATATAGCTTTATTGGATATATTGGCACAGATCTGGTGAAAACCGACTCTGAAGCTTCCCGCTGTTTTCACTTAATTAAAAGTTTTGTCCCTTTCTCAAAACTATCGGCCCAGTCACGACACTGTCTGGGTGCCTGGCGACATCACTCCGCCTTCCTCCGACCAGGTGTGAGAATGACCTTGGTTCCCAAGAAGAAAGTATTGTATTTTGGCTACAAAACCCCAGCTATTTCAAATCCTTCCTCCCTATCCTTTAGCTCCAGTGTGACAACACTGAAGCTCCAAGATGGTGCTTGGAGGTCAGGTAAGCTTCAGGGCTGACACTGCATCCTTCATAGGGGATTTATGAACTGTAGCAGCTTATGATCTGTAAATCAGAAGTCAGAGCAACATTTCATTCCAATAGGTGTCACAAACTGAAACTGATCTACATTCCAGAGACATTAGTAGACCTGCCAAGAATGGATTTAAGATTAGTTATGGCATCCAGATTATGCTGGATGTAAAAGATCACGCAATCACACAAAGGTTAATGGTTTAGTTTTTGAAAGTTTAGGATTCCTCTTCTGCTTTCTGTAGCTTTTAGGCCAATGAAGACTTCTGGAAAACTTTTCCCATGTCTTAAGTTTGTTGGTCCTAATAAAGTTACTGTCCAACAATGGATCTAGTTTTTTAAAAAAATTGCTCTAGAGCAGGAATCTCCAACCTTGGCAACTTTAAGACTTGTGGACTTCAACTCCCAGAGTTCTCCCAGAGTTTTGCTGGCTGAGGAATTCTGTGAGTTGAAGTCCACAAGTTTTAAATCTGGACAAATTGTTTCAACTTCTACCCTCAGAATGATGCTATAGGGCACTGTACACCAGAACAACTAGACATAAGGACAGTTTTTTCCCAAATGCCATCATTCTGCTCAACAACTAATTCCCACAACACTGTCAACTTATTTACTAAGACTGTATTACCATTATTCCTCTCATCCATCCTAGTATCTATCTCTTCCCACTTATGACTATAAACTCTTGCTTGTATCTTTAAAACTTATATTTTAAATTTGTTTTCCTAGTAGGTTTTGAATGCGTATTAGTAACCTGTGTATGATTTAATTGCTTATTAGTAACCTACGACTACACTAAGTGTTGTATCATATGATTCTTGATGAATGTATTTTATTTTTTCTTGTGTACACTGAGAGCTTATGCACCAAAGACAAATTCCTTTTATTTTTTAATTTATTTTCCTAGTATGTTTTGATTTTGTATTAGTAACCTATAACTATCACTAAGTGTTGTATTTTATGATTCTTGTTTAATATATTTTATTTTTTCTTATGTACACTGAGACTTTATACACCAAAGACAAATTCCTTGTGTGTCCAATCACACAGCTAATAAAGAATTCTATTCCTATCCCTATCCCTAAGGGATAGGGATCCCTTAGTCTAGTCTAGTCTAGTCTAGTCTAGTCTAGTCTATTCTTTTCAAAAGTTGCCAAGGTTGGAGACCCCTACTCTAGAACCCAGCTGTCTCTTGATTTTAAAATAAGCAAAATTCAATTGATTAGTTCTAAAAATGTTTCTATTTGCAGTATCTCTGGCAATACTGAAGCTTCCAAGATGGCTTCCGTCAGGTCAGCTTCAGGGTTTGACAAAAAGTCATAAAATGACTCAAAATTCACAGAACCACTGTCTCACTTAGCAACAGACGTTTTGGGGCTCAACGGCGATCGTAACTCAAGGCCTACCTTGTAATGCTTTGTTCTTGTTCCCTCTTTTCTCTGCTGGGGTGCGTAGCGCTGCCTTAGATGTTGAGTTGTCGGATGACTCCTTCCCTCCAGAAGATTTTGGTATCGTCTCCGGGATGCTCAACGTGAAATGGGACAGGATTGCACCGTATCCTTTTTCCCCCCGAAGGACCCTGATCTGTTGGATGGGTTTGCATTGATTTGATCAAATCAAACCAACCTTTATTGTCAGAGTACAACATGTGTACAATGAGATTGTCTGAGTCTCCCTTTGCGCGCGCGCACACACACACCCAACACAACTCACAGTGAAGGCAAAAAAGGAAAATCCCTAACCCAGTGAATCCTACTAACAAGCACACAATTTTATGCCCACTGACTTTGGGTGGTTCGTAAAAACAGCAAAATATACAAGAGGCACCACAGGTTAGTTCAGGGAGGACACAAGACTGTGCTGTTCAGTTTGGAGTGGCGTGGGGATGTGCCAGGGGCACAGTAAGGATGCAAAGGTGCTTGTGAGCCCTCCCCCTCCAGACAGGGTGGTGCATGAGAGCTGCCACGCAGGTTGGGAAGGATGCGCAAATTAGAAATATTTCATATTTCTAAATATCCTTCTGAGAGAGGAGCTCTGGCCAGTGTACAATTATAATATAACTGATAAACAGCACATAAAAAATAATATTAGGAATTAAAAATTAAATGAGGGTTAATAATTTCAAAATTCTAGAATAATGACAATGTCAGGGTTCCGGCGATTGCCCCAATCATGAGCCTCGAGCCAAACTTCAAAAGAATCCAAAAGATTTATTAGGAGCAACATGTCGGCACTGACTCATATGAAGCCAACTCTGCCACACGTCATTTATGGTCGCTTGTGACCCTGTTTCTCCCCTCAACCCTGGGTGTGTCATAAATCAGATGCATGTTCACGGGCTGGGTGTCATCAATCACATTCTCCAGTGAAGGATTTTCGTGGGCAGAAGATCCGGTAGCCCAGCTACAATCTTTGTAAGATTAGCGTGGAATGTACTTCTGGTTTTAATTGCTATACTGCTCCTTCAGGCTTCCCCCGCCTCCTGATTATGGCAACTCGAAAACAGGCATAGGAATGCTTTACAAGTTGACAGACAACAGTTAAAAAGCGACAATCCTAAGATGGCCATTTAGTGTTAGATCATTGTTTCTCAACCTTGAGAGCTTGAAGATGGGTGGACTTCAACTCCCAGAATTCCCCAGCCAGCATTGCAGGATGTTGCATTGCTGGCTGGGGAATTCTGGGACTTGAAGCCCATCCATCTTCAAGCTGCCAGGGTTGAGGAACACTGCTTAGATTATTACAGCCAAGGGCCCCCTCCCAAGGACTAACCTGTTGACTGACAGGCTGATTTCCCAGGCTTCAATCACTTCCCTAGGTGTTTTTGTGCCTATTCATCCAACAATCTTAGTAGCAATAGCTCTTAGACTTATCTATTGCTTCCCAGTGCTTTACAGCCCTCTCAAAAGCGATTTAAGAGTCAGCCACTTGCCCCCGAACCATCAGGGTCCTCATTTTACCGACCTCGGAAGGACAGAAGGCTGAGTCAACCTTGAGCCTAGTGAGACTCGAACTGCTGGCAGCTGGCAGTCAGCAGAAGTAGCTTACTGCACTCTAACCACTGTGCCACCATGGCTCTTGTAGTTGCAGAATTGAATGTGTGTCCTTGTTCATCGCAGTGTGAGGCTACCAAGGAGTTTGGACATCTTCTTTGACCACTCATGCATAGAGTGCCTTCAGAATTTGGAATGTTCACTGACTAAATTCAGGGGTCTTAAATTTTGATAGCTTGAAGACTTGTGGACTTCAACTCCCAGAATTCCTCCTCCTTCAGTCATGTTAGCTCAGGAATTCTGGGAGTTGAAGTCCACAAGTCTTAAACTTGCCAAGTTTGAAGACCCTTGATATAGATGATTAACAAATAGTTATAGATATTGATTAGAGACAGATGATAGATAGGATAGATAGATAGGATAGATAGATGATAGACAGATATAAGATAGACAGATACAGACAGAGCTATAGGTGTTATAAATTAGAGACAGGATATATAGGTACAGATAGATGAATAACATATATTGATTAGAGAGACGGACGACAGATAAATAGATATAATCTGTAGATAGATATAGATAATAGAGATAAATAAATAATGGAAATAATAGATTGATAGAGATAGATATAATACTGTAGCTGTTAGGATTCCAGCAATCGTCCTAATTAAAGGACGACAGTAGATAGGGAGAAAGAGAGAGAGATCGGGGTCTTCAAACTCGACAGATTTAAGACTTGTGGACTTCACCTCCCAGAATTCCTCCAGTCATGTTAGCTGAGGGATTCCAGGAGTTGAAGTCCACAAGTCTTAAACTTGCCAAGTTTGAAGACCCTTGGACCAAATGGTCGTCAGCCCAGGATTACCTGTGTCCCAAAGTGGAGGGTTTTTTTTTCTGCTGCTTTCACATGTGTGTCTGACTTCCTTAGCGTTGACTTGCTCAGGGCCAGCAACGTGTCCCACACTGTGGTCCTCAGACCACTGAAGGCCGGCTACTTCAACTTCACATCTGCCACAATCACCTACCTGGTGCAGGAAGGGGGACAGGTGGTGGTAAGTCACAGGTGCCTTGGCCTGAGGCCAGGATCTGCCAGCGTTCACTGGTTAAATTAGTAACTTATCAGGCAATATTTATGCGACTCTTCCTGACCTTGGGAGGGGGGCGCGTCGTGGTGGCTCACCAATGAAGATGCTGTGCTTGTTGGCAGCTCAGTTTCGAGACCCCAGCGCTACACGTCAGAGGGAGCTGCCATCCTCGCTCCAGCTCCTGCCATCCTGGCCGTTTGAAAGCATGCAAATGCGAGCACATAAATAGGTACCACTTCAGTGGGAACAGTAATCTCACTCTGTGATGATGTGCTAGTCACATGACCATGGAAATGTCTTCGGACAGCGCTGGCTCAAGGGCCTTGAGACAGAGATGAGATCCTATATCTGGCAATGACTAGCAGAGTAAAATCCCCAAGGATTCCTTCCTTTGTTCCTGAAATTTGATGTTACCATATTATGATAAGGCAGGATTTGAAGTTGCCAGTGGTCATTTCTTCCGCTAATTCTGCGCAAGGGACTTGGAAAGGGTTGCATGCATGCCACAATGCTCTAGGAAGCTCATTGGGCTGTTAGGTAAATTAGATTAGGACAGGACAGGACAGGACAGGACAGGACAGAATTCTTTTATTGGCCAAGTGTGATTGGACACACAAGGAATTTGTCTTTGGTGCAAATGCTCTCAGTGTACATAAAAGAAAAGAGACATTCATCAATCATTGATCCAAATGGCTGATGATTATTCAGTGAGTTTGGGGACAGGGATCTTTGGGCTTTTGAGGACAAGAGTTTTTGGGGTCCTGGCGTCCAGCATCCCCCACCAATCAAGAACCCCCCCCCCCTTAATTTCTTCCATTAGGTCGGCTTCACCAGTGCCCCAGGGCAAGGAGGGATCCTGGCCCAGCGGGAATTCGACAGGAGGTTTTCACCGCACTTTGTAAGTAATCTTGAGTTCACTCACTTCCTAATTTGTATCACTGGGAATAACTGAGTTTAGATAGTCCTCAGCTTATGACGACTGGTTGAGGTTACAACAGACCTCCCTAAGGACACTTATGATCCAGAGTCAGAGTTCCAATGGCCACACACACACACACACACACTCACATTTCCAACGCTTGGCAACTGGCCCAGTTGTTTGCAATGTCCTGCATTCATGTGACTGTAATATGTGTGTATGTATGTATGTATGTATGTATGTGAAGTCAGGCAGCTTCTGCCCTGGTTGACCTCTTCCCCCAATGCCCGAGGGGCCTGGGACAATATCATCCTGAGCTCCTGGACTCGCCAAACCTTCCAGGGGAGAGATGCAGTTCCTTGTTGGATGGTCCCAGTTTCAACCTCTCCTCTTCATCCTCCTCCTCTGAACTGGGACCCAGTTGTGGGTAAATGATTCTCTGAGGGGGCCTCTGCTGATTAACCAATTAAATGTGAGCCAGCAGTGTGCGGCGGTAGCCAAAAAAGCCAATGCAATCCTAAGTTGCATTAACAGAGGGATACAATCGAGATCAAGGGAGGTATTAATACCACTCTATAAAGCCTTAGTAAGGCCACACCTAGAGTCCTGCATCCAGTTTGGGTCACCACATTATAAAAAAGATATTGAGACTCTAGAAAGAGTGCAGAGAAGAGCAACCAGAATGATTTTAGCGGACTGGAGGCTAAAACATACGATGGACGGTTGCAGTAACTGGGCATGGCTAGTCTAGGGAAGAGAAGGACCAAGGGAGACAGGAGAGCAACCTTCCAATATTTGAGGGGCTGTCAGAGAGAGGAGGAAGGGGGTCAAGCTATTTACTAAAGTGTCTGTAGGCCAGACAAGGAATAATGGATGGAAACTGATCAAGGAGAGATTCAACCTGGAAATAAGGAGGAATTTTCTGACGGTGTGAGCAATCAACCCCTGGAACAGAAGTTGCCTTCGGAAGTTGTGAGAGCTTCAAGGAAAGACTGGACTGCTGTCTGTCAGAAATGTAGAGTCTCTTGCTTGGGGTGGGTGGGTGGGGGTGGACTAGATGACCTCCAAGGGTCCCTTCCAGCTCTGTTCATCTGCATCTGATACCTGGGTGGGCTGGCCTCAGTTTCTCTCCCCTTTCACTTCCTTTGCTTCCCTCTCTTTGTAAAAGCTGGACTGGGCCGCCTTTGGCGTCATGACTCTCCCTTCCATCGGCATCCCGCTGCTGCTGTGGTACTCGAGTAAGAGGAAGTACGACACCCCCAAGAACAAGAAGAACTGAGGCGGCCCTTCGGAGTGGGCGCTTCCCCTCACCCAGGGAGGCTGCCAGGAGGCGGAGAGGCGATGGGGTCACTCAGCTCACGGAGGGTCCTCCTTTCGCCGACTGAGAACTTCTTTCCAGTTTGAAAAGGGGGGAGGGGATTTAAAAAAGGATGTTTTTTTCCTCTGGGCAGCCTCCCCCCCCCTTCTCCCTGCACCCCATTTCTTCTCCTTTTGAGACCTGCTTCCCTGGATCAAAAAAAGGATGGTGCAAGGAAGAAGATCACATCCCTGGTAGAGGAAACGCCGGAGCCAAAAAGAGGTCGAAATGTGGCATTGGCTTCCTTATCCCCCTGAGAGGTCCTTTCCGATCTGCACTGGCGGATTTTTTTTTAAAGAAAAATAAATCTCAAAACTCTCCGTTGGGTGTTTGGTGGGATTTTACACACACACACACACACACACACACACACACACACACACACACACACACCCTTCTCTTTCTCCTTCCGTCTGCCTGGTTTGAATAGCATCTTAAAAGAGAAATAATAATAATAATAATTATTATTATTATTATTATTTATTCATTAAACATGAAACTCAGTCAAATGAACATTCAAAAATGCATCACAAATACCATGACTGGTGCTAATGCTTGATACAGGCTGCTGCCAGCATCCTAGGTGTCAACCAAGTACATTATTATTATTATTATTATTATTATTTATTGGTTAATCTTTGGTGAGATTCAGAGCCTTTGGGGCTGGTTGGTAGCTCAACAGCTCGAGTCCTAACCAAGGACCTAGGAACTGTTCAGGTAGCGTGGGAGGATATATATGTTCCAAGGAGGGTGGTTTTTTGTAGAATCAGGGTATTCAAGTCTGATAAATTCAGGATTTCCAAATGGTGAGGCAACCCCCCAAGGTCTCCAATTGGGATAACAACAATTTCTTTTTCCAAAGTTGCTCAACTTCAGTTTCTAACTCCCGATACTTTGTGATTTTTTTTTCTTGCTGCGTGTCTTCAATTCGTGCATCCCCAGGTATTGCAATGTCAATGAACCAAACCTTTTTCTTCTCAACTATTGTTCTGTCAGGTGTGTTGTGGGCCAAGTGCCTGTCAAGTCTGAATTCTGAAGTCCCACAAGATCTTGACTTTTTCATTTTCCAGAACCTCCTCAACCTGATATTGAATTTATATTGCCACCTATTTGTAGACAAGTAAAGATACTGGATTTACATTGGGTGTAGGTTTAAAAGAAAGGGAAAAGAAATCTCTTTTCCAGTTGAGGATGGATCATAAATGACCTGGACGAGGAGATAGAAAGGGAACTCATCAAATGTGCAGAAGACACCAAGCTGGTGGAAATAGCCAATACTTTATTTAGAACAGGGGTCTCCAACCTTGGCAACTTTGAGACTTGTGGGCTTCCACTCCCAGCTGGCTGAGGAATTCTGGGAGTTGAAGTCCACACGGCTCAAAGCTGCCAAGGTTGGAGATCCCTGATTTAGAAGGTAAGTTCAGGATCCGGAAGGGTGTAGACAGACATGAACACGGGGCCCTAACCAAAAAAATGCCATTCATGGGTGAGAAAAGTAAGGTTCAGAACTTAGGGTGGACATTTGTTATTGTTTGCTAATGGAAGCAACCTGGAACTAAGGAGATACTTCCCAACAGTGAGGACAATTAACCATTGGAACAGCTTTCCACCAGAAGTGGCTGCTCCATTGCTGGTGGTTTTCAAGAAGAGTCTGGACAGGCACTTGTCTGAAATGGGTCTCCTTTAGGGGGCTGGACTAGAAGACCTCCAAAGTCCCGTCCAGCTCATTCTAGTATAATTACGTAAGTACAGAATAGGTGGTATAACTCCCAAGGTCCCTTCCCACTCCATTATTTGGAGGAGGAGGAGGAGAGCAGGGGGCTGGACTAGAAGACCTCCAAGGTCCCTTCCCACACACTATTCCGATCGACCAACGGATCAAACTCCGCGCGGTGGCAGCGGAGAAGGCCCAGCCGCGGGGCGGGGCTTGTCGGGAAGGGGCGTGGCCTCCGCGCAGGTGGGAGGGCCCCGCTTCCACGTCCAGCTCGATCAGAGATCGGAGGCACCTGCGAGAACTTCCCTCCGGAGCGGCAGTTGGGGTTGCTCGCTCTGCCTTGGCTGCCAGCCCCATGGTGCACTCCCAGCTGCCCGTCGCGGCTCCTCTCCGCCTGCTCTGCGCCCTCCTGTTGCTGCCCTCGGCGACGATGATCCCCGGGGGCCTTTCCCCGAGATCCGTCACGGATCCGGACGTGCAGAAAGCCGCCGAGTTCGCCGTGCAAGAATACAACTCGCTCAGCACAAACGCCTACTATTACAAGCAGTTGCGCATTGTGGAGGCGCAGTCCCAGGTGTGTGTCTTGGGGAGGGTGAAACAGCCTAGTTGGGGTCTTTTGGGATAGCCAAAGCCCGGGGGGCTCTAGGTAAGGTTGGGGCTGTAGGTACAACGAAGGAACTGGGGGCTGTAGGTACAACAAAAGAGAATTGGGGCTGTAGGTACAGTGGAAGAGAATTGGGGAGGCAGTGTATGTGTCTGGAGGTGGGAGGGTTTTTGCGGGGGAGGGGCAGCCTCGTTGGATCCTCAGAGTAGCCAAAGGATTTGGAATTCCTCTGGAAACAGTAGAAAGGTTTGGGGGTGCTGGAGGAAGCTTAGGGGTGTTCGGGGGGGGGGGCTGTTATCATGACCCCAAAGGACATGATTTCTGCTGTTCATATCAGATATAGAAATATTTCCTCTTGCGTTGATTTTCTTGGGTGGGCGGGTTGGACTAGATGACCTACAAGGTCCCTTCCAACTCTGTGATTCTGTTGTTGTTCTGTTATTGCTCCTCTCTAGTGATAAACTACTTCCTGGTTTGCAATCTATGTAGCTGAATCTGTTCTGGGTTTTTCCCACCTGTAATTCACTTTAAGGTCACATTACTGTATTTTTTTTCTTCATTTAAATCCAGGTAGTCGCAGGGGCGAAATATTATCTGACGATGGAGTTGATGAAAACCAAGTGTGCAAAGGCCACCGGCAAGCCAAAGGTGTACAAAGAGATCCAGAACTGTGAACTTCCTCCAAAGGCTCAGCAGGAGGTGAGATCAGATGCCAAAATCTGATTATGTATTTTTAATATTTAGTGGACAAAAGCTCCTTTGTTTGAGGTCAGCAGGCTCAGCTGAACAACAGAAACAAAAACAGATTTAAATTCTTTTCATGGTTTTCAGTTCAAAACAAAAGTGAAGCTGATCTGGAACAAAAATAAGAATTGTGGATTTAGGCTGACCCAGAGGAACCATTCACACAGCATCACATAGCAGGCTAATTGGATTATGGATATTATTTTTCCTAGGTATTTTGTGATTTCCTAGACTAGTGTGAGGTGGAGCTCTCGCCTTACAATCAGGAGGCTGTGAGTTCAATGCCAGGTAGAGGCAGATATTTCTCTGGGCAGGATGAGAAAATATCTGCTGAACAAAAAACTCCATATTGGCGAGAGGAAGGGCATCCGCCAGTAAACACTCCACTAGCTCCATTCAGTTTCCCAGACTCCACCATGCAAGGGTCGCTAAAGGATAATAATGATTTTGTGATTTCCTAGCCAAGTCAGAGTAGCTTATGGCTCCGTCGGATGAACAGGCTGAGCAAAGGGGTCAGTGGTGAGCCAAGGGGTTTGTGTGAGGGGCAGAGAACCAAGCAGACCAGCCTCCCCACAGCTGTTGGGGCACCGGAGTTTTGAACTGATCCTGTCCCCGTGGGACCTGTGATGAGGGAACCCTGAAATCCAGTGATGACTTTACGGTCTGGCAAAACTCCAGAACTTGCCTTGGCAGTTGGACAGGATTAATCTGGATTATTCTGGGGGTGGGGTCAGGGGTGGGATTCAAATTTTTAACAACTGGTTCTGTGGGCGTGGCTTAGTTGGTGTGCGTGGCTTGGTGGACATGTGACTGGGTAGACGTGGCTTGGTGATCATGTTATTGGCTGGGTGTGGCCAACTCAATATCACTCACATCGAGGCACGCATCTCCTCGCCTGGCCTCTCATGACCGTGGGGATGCTGCAACAGTTGTAAGTGTGAAAAATGGTCATAAGTCACTTTTTTTAGTGCCATTGTAACTTGGAATGGTCACTCCACACAAGCAAAGTACCAGCAAAGGAGGGGAAAAAACTCCAGAAATGTTCTTGAGACAGGAAGTCTAGTCCTGCCAAGAATGTAATAAGGGTTAACAGAGAGGCAGTTTCTGTAAGCAACCCCAGAATGTTTCCTTCCTGCCTTCCTTACAGGATTAGCCCAGTAATTTCTTCTAACAACCAGTTCTCCAAACTGCTTAGAATGTTAACAACCGGTTCTAGCAAATAGGTGCGAACTGGTAGAATCCCACCCCTGGGTGGGGTGTTGTGTCTTAGATAAATGAAGAATTAATGATGTCTCCAGATTTATTATGCCATGTGAATTCAGCATCTTTGGGTCTCTGTTGTTTTCTGGCGAATTGGTTTTCTGGGACTCTTGGCAGACAAAGGTACAGGACAGATCAGGCGAAACCTAGCTCAGTAACTCCAAGATGGACCTAATGGACGATGACTTAAACATGAGCCAGCTGTGTGCTGTAGCGGCCAAAAAAGTTAGTACAATCCTTGTATTATAAACAGAGGCACAGAATCAAAATCAGATGAAGTATTAGCACTGCTTTATAAAGCCGTAGTAAGGCCACACCTGGATTACTGCCTCCAGTTTTGGTCCCCACATTGCAAAGAAAGATGTTGAGACTTTGGAAAAAGTATAGAGAAGAGCAATTAAGATGATTGAAGGCCTGGAGACTAAAACATAGGAAGAGCGGCTGTGGGGTTTAAGTGTGGGCTAGTGTAAAGAAAAGCAGAAATAGGGGGGACATGATGGCCGTATTCCAGAATTTGAGGGGCTGCCACAAAGAAGAGGGGGTCAAGCTATTCCCCAAGGCACCAGAAGGGCAGGACAAGAAGCAACGGATGAAAACCAATCAAGGAGAGAAGCAACCTAGAACTAAGGAGAAACTTCCTCACGGAACAATTAACCAATGGAACAGCTTGTCACCAGAAATTATGGGTTCTTCAACCCTGGAGGTTTTTAAGAAGAGGCTAGACAGCCATTTGTCTAACATGGTATAGGGTCTCCTTGAGCAGGGGTTGGACTAGAAGACCTCCAAGGTCCCTCCCAGCTCTATTCTGATTAATGACTCTCAGTGGCAGCCAGACCATTATCCCACAGCTATTATTATTTGGGAAGGGCCTCCACCACATGGTCTGTGATGGGCCACTTCCACAAATATTTTGGCCATTGAGTAATGAGTTTAAGCTTGGAGATCCAGGGTGGAGCCAAGCAATCCCGGATGGATTTATTTCACCGTTTAGTCGACTGTCAAAATAAGGCCGGGTGTAGACATCCAACACTCAAAGGCAAAGAATGTCACAAGTTGATCCTTCCTGCATTTAAAAGATTGCTCACCTTCCATTTAAGGAAGAAGGTGGGGCCTTTTTCAGCCGAATGGCAGCCTGCCACTCATCTCAAAATAATTTAAGATAGGTCACCGTCTATGATATATATCCCCATTCTTCCCTCTTAGGCTGTCATTAATTATAAAACTTGGCAAGTCTTGGCACTGAAAGGCAGCACAGGTGTGAAAAAGGGATGTGTCTAACCTCTGCTTTTCTAACCCACTTTTTAAAATTATGTAATTTGTAGGGCTGCTTATCGCATAGCATAGAACAGAATAGAATAGAAAGAGAAAGAGAATACAGAAGAGAATACAGAAGAGAGGAATTTGTCTTTGATGCAAGTGCCCTCAGTGTACATAAAAGAAAAGAGACATTCGTTGAATCATAAAAGTACAAACACTTAATGATAGTCATAGGGTACAATAAGCGATCAAATCATACTAAGAAACAATATAAATCGTAAGGATGCAAGCGACAAAATTACAGTCATACAGTCACCAGTGGGAGGGGATGGGTGATAAGGAGTGATGAGAACATTAATAGTAATAGTAGTGCACACTTTGTAAATAGTTGGACAGTGTAGAGGGAATTAATTGTTTAGCAGAGAAAAAACTCCCCTTGTGTCTAGTTGTTCTGGTGTGCAGTGCCTTATAGCGTTGTTTTGAGGGAAGGAGTCGAATCAGTTTATGTCCGCGATGTGAGGGGTCTGTAAATATTTTCACAGCCCTCTTTTTGATTCGTGCAGGGTACAGGTCCTCCGTGGAAGGCAGGTTGGTAGCCATTGTATTTTTTCTGCAGTCCTAATTACCCTCTGGAGTCTGTGTCTGTCCTGTTGGGTTGCAGAATCAAACCAGGCAGTTATAGAGGTGCAGATGACAGAATTTAGATTTAGTGATTTGAGTTAGAACAGCACTGGAAAAAGTGACTTATGATAGTTTTCCACACTTGTAGTGACCGTTGTGTCATCACTACGGTTGCGTCATCAAAATGCGAAACGCTTGGCAACTGACTCGCATTTATGATGGTGGCAGAGTCCCGGGGTGGGGTCACGTGATCCCCTGTTGCGACCTTCTGACAGACAAGCCGAGTCAATGAGGAAATCTGTTTCGCTTTAACAACCATGTTACTATATTAACAACTGAACTGATTCACTTAGCAAATGACAATCGCACTTAGACTGGCTTAGATCTGGCTTCTTTCCCTCTTTGGAAGAGTTTTCTAGCTCCCACTGCCTTAAGAAAGTTCAAAACATTCTCAAGGATCCATCTCATCCTGGGCACAAAACCCACTTCTTTTTTGAACTATTACCACCTGGCGGACGGTACAGGATAATAATAAAAACAAGGACAAATAGGCTGAAAAACAGCTTCTATCCCAGAGCAGTCACTCTACTGCAGTGGTGGCTAACCTTTTTTGGGCTCCTGTGCCAAAAATTGTGTGCGCACTTGCACGCTCATATGCCAGCACCCAGAAGGCAATGCGCCTCCCCCCACACCCCGTACACATGCGCATGCAATCCCCACCCACCCACCCCTGCCACCCCCTTACCTCAGCTGCGCCTCACAGCTGATTTTTGGCTGATTTGAGGGCTTTGCAGGCCGAAAACTAGGCCCGTTTCATCACTTCCGGTATTTTCAGAAAACCAGGAAGTGATGAAACAGGTCTAGTTTTCAGCCTGCGGAAGCCTTTCTCAAGCCTTTGGGAGATGGAAAAAATCCTCAAACCCGCCGAAAGTCAGCTGTGAGGTGCACACATGCGCAGTGAGGTAAGTTTGCCTGCAGCTTGCGTGCCGGCACAAATGGTTCTGCGTGCCACCTGCATGCCACCATCACAGCTCTACTGAATTCTACTGTCTAGTGCACCATGAATGCAATATCAGGGGTTTTCTATTCAGTTGCATGGAATGTGAAGGGTGTGTGTGTGTTTTGTTTTATCTTTTTATGTACAATGTACACTGAAGATAGGAGTGGTGCAGTGGCCTAGTGGTGGGGCTCTCACCTCACAATCAGGAGGCTGTGAGTTCGATCTTAGGTCAGGGCAGATATTTATCTCTCTGGGCACGATCAGAAATATATCTGCTGGGGGGGGGAAGACTCCACATTGGCAACAGGAAAGGCATCCGGCCATTAAAACACTCTGCTAGCTCCATTCAGTTGTCCAGACTCCACCCCGCAAGGGATTATTGGGGCTGTTTAAAGAAGATAACGATGACATAGATGGCATTTAATTTCATTGTACGAGGTGCAATGACAATAAATTAACTCATTAATAAAGCTATTAAGATGCGCAGAGCTGGGGCTCAACAATCTCGTCCTTGCTCCGTCCTTCTTTCCAAACTTAATTAAGTCACTCTGGAGGCTCTCTCGAGTTAGGTCACTCAGGGAATGATAGTTGTCTCAGCTGCCTGGAACTTCCCCACGTCTCAAGAGAAGATGGAATGAGCAAATTGCTTTGCTGACCAAGCTGGCTTTTGCTAACGAGCCCATTGCTCTCAAGTGCTCAGAAATAAGGTTGCTTCACAGCGGTATCTGTTTGAGGCTCTTGCCCAATAAAACATCCAGCTGACAGGACTGCCATTTCCGGTATTTTCCTCCTCCTCCCTTTTTTTTTTGAAGACAGACACCTGCTGTCCCTCGGTATTTGGGGCTTCCTTCATTGTAATTTTAGAATACATTAATTATAATATAGATTACTAGCTCAATACCCGTGCTTTGCTATGAAACTCTGTGGTCAGGCTTAGTTTTTGGGGAGGGAAATAAAGGGGGGAGGGAAATTCAGCCTCTACCTACCAGCATCCATGCATCCTGTTAGTGGGTGAGAGAGAGTTGAGGGCTGTTTGGAAACTGAAATAGCATTTGCTCTGTGAGCAATAAGGAGACAGCAAGGAGCCTGGGCGTGGCTTAGCTCAACTGTTCTGTACTAAAGCTGCTTGGTGCTGTGAAACTGAAACTCCTCTCCTCTGCTTGTGTTTTGCATTTGGAACAGATTTCTTTTCAGGTGGGGAGGGGGAGTAGAACTCCTTAGCATCAGAGCGTGTTAATAATAATAATAATAATAATAATAATAATATAGGAAATGCTAATGCTCTGATGGTCATTTGGAAAAATCCTTTTTTAGTGAGCTCCTAGAAGCCAGGAGGAACATACGTGCCAAATTTCAAGTTTGTAGTCTTTACGATTCTGGAGATTTTGTGATGATGCGTGAGTGGTATTTCGCTTTTATATATATAGATTATTATAATATAGATTGTATAGAGTTGGAAGAGACTTTGGAGGTCAGCTAGTCCAACCTTCCCACCCAAGCAGAAGACCCTATACCATCTCAGACAAATGGCTGTCCAATCTCTTCTAGAAAGCCTCCAGTGATGGAGTACTCACAGTTTCTGGAAGGTAGTTGTTCCACCGGTGAATTGGATGGGTGGTTTGGTGACTTGGGGAGATGGGACCTGTAATCCGCTGTGCCAGGACTCCATATTAAGAAGGTAAAGGTTCCCCTCGCACATCCATGCTAGTCGTTTCCGGCTCTAGCGGGGCGGTGCTCATCTCCATTTCAAAGCCGAAGAGCCAGCGCTGTCCGAAGACATCTCCATGGTCATGTGGCCAGCAGGACTAAACTCCGAAGGCGCATGGAACGCTGTTCCCTTCCCACCAAAGGGGTCCCTATTTTCCTACTTGCATTTCTTTACATGCTTTTGAACTGCTAGGTTGGCAGAAGCTGGGACGAGGAACGGGAGCTCACTCCGTGACGCAACGCTAGGGATTCGAACCGCTGAACTTTCTGATAGACAAGCTCAATGTCTTAGCCACTCAGCTACCGTGTCTCTCCATATCAAGAAAGACCAGGCTAAATCCTTTGATTGCAGATGGTGTGTGCAGAATTTCCCCAGAATCTACGTCAGCGCATGTAATTTGTTTCTATGAAGGGTTTATATATTGTGGGGTCCTTGATGCTCCCTTAGCTTAAGTTGTTTTCTTGCAGACATTTTGTGACCCAACTAGGTAACATCTTTAGTGGTAGGAAGGTGTTTATCAATGCCCACCAGCTATAACAGGGCAAGCCGCCGCACAGGTAGCCCTAGACTTATGACCACAATCGAGCCCAAAATTTATCTTAAGTGAGACATTTGTTAAGGGTGTTTTGCCCCATTTTACGATTTTTCTTGCCACATTTGTTAAACGAATCCCTGCCGTTGTTAAATTAGCAACATGGGTGTTAAGTGAATCTGGTTTCTCCATTGACTTTGCTTGTTAGAAGATCACAAAAGAGGATTCACATGACTCTGGAACACTGCCACCGTCATAACTATGAACCAATTGCCAATCAGGTGACTATGGGGAAGTTACAATGGTCATAAGTGTGAAAAATGATCATAAGTCCCTTTTTTCAGTGCTGTTGCAACTTTGAACTGTCACTAAATGAACTGTTGTAAGTCGAGGACTACCTGTATATAAACAGAGAACAAACCCTTGTAGCACTGATGATGTTACCAAATTGGGTCATGAAATGTCTGCAACAAAACAACCAGGCTCCAAGAGCATCATTTCAACCCTTACCTATAAGTTATCTTTCCTACTGATAATTTATATACCACCAAATGTTTCAAACGCTGATTATCTGGGTTTCCCTTCTTTTTTCTCTTCATTCTCTTTTAGAAACTTACTTGCCACTTCCAAGTCTGGTCCCGTCCTTGGCTGGAAAAGATGGAGTTGACAAAGATGAGTTGTAACTAATCTGGACAGCTGGGATGGACTCACGAGATGACCCCCAACATGGGCAAATGATCCTGAGTGTGTCCAGTGGCCGAGAAACCTCTGACGTTACAAGCTGAATTTAGAGGAAGCTTTGCTTTTTTCGTCCGTCATATATGACCCTTCACAAATCTTGAGTCAAATGATTCACTTAAGCCCCAGTTCACAATTTTTTTCCTTCTCCTCAGTTTCCCTTTCTTTTCTCTAGCTTTGTTTGCTGTAGTTTGCGTTATAGAGAAGACAGCTCCAAGTGATGAGTCAATTGTTAATTGGTCTTAATAAAGCTATCAGATGATGTTTCTGGCTGGTGTCCCTTTCTTGTCCAAATCCCATTGAAGAGAATAGTAATAATAAATAAATAAATGTAGTAGAATACATTATAGCTGTGGTGACTAATCTTTTTGGGCTCCTGTGCCAAAAAGTGTGCATGTGCTTGCACGTGTGTGTGCCAGCACCCAGAAGGTAATGTGCACTCCCCCCACGCCCCCTAGCGTGTGCACGCAATCCCCACCCCCACCCCTTACCTGCACTGCACCTCACAGCTGATTTTCGGCTGGTTTGAGGTCTTTTTCAGCCTCCTAGAGGCTTGAGGAAGGCTTCTGCAGGCTTTGCGGGCCGAAGCTAGGCCCGTTTCATCATTTCTGGTATTTCCGGAAAAACAAGAAGTGATGAAACGGGCCTAGTTTGAAGCCTGCGGAAGCCTTCCTCAAGTCTCTGGGAGGCCAAAAAAGGCCTCAAACCAGCCAAAAATCAGCTGTGAGGCACGCGCATGAGCAGTGAGGTAAGATTGGCTGCAGCTTGTGTGCCGGCACATATGGCTTTGTGTGCCGGCACAAATGGCTCTGCGTGCCACCTGTGGCACACGTGCCATAGGTTCACC